>NC_056729.1:353569730-353722094 GCF_019279795.1 Protopterus annectens | reverse complement strand
TCCAACCAGAGTCTACCTCTCGGGACTTCAGCACGGGTGAGCTTGGTGCCTACATCAGCCTCTGAGCCTACTGACTTCTTTCAGGGATGGTTTTCTAGTTCCTCAGCATCAAGAACCTCCTTGGAGCAGGGTCAGGGGGCTTTTGAGGTGATGAAAGTGCTTTCACCTCAGACTGTTCCTCTCTCTGGTCCAAGTACTCCCCCCCCCCCAAAGCTCTAGTGTCCACCTAAGTGCCATCACTCCCTCCGAGGCATGGAGACCCGAATCCCCATCGGGTGATCTGGTCTCTTCTGAAACCTTGCCAGAGTGCTCCCTGAGGAGGTCCCTCAGAAGAAGTTGTGTAAGAGGAAGCATCTAGATTCCCCAGAGGAGTCCTTCACTTCATAAACGGTTCTCTATGATTCAGAAGGATCCACATGGTCACCCTCTGAGGATGTCACCTTTGCAGACATCCTAGCAAACCTTAAACAAGAGAAGTGGCTGGAAGCCCATCAACCCTTCTGAAGATGAGTCTGTGTACCTGGAGGCATTCCGGTTTCACCCTTCCACCTCTTGGGTGTCTCCGCCTTTCAACCAACTCATGAATGTAGTCAGTCAGAAGGTGTGAGGCTCTCCAAACTCTGTAGACCCTGTTTTTAGGAGGTCAAATAAGTTCATCATTGCTCCTGCAGATAAGGAATTTCTCAGTAAAGGTGTTCTGGTAAATGCTATGGTGGTGGCGGTAGCCACCATGGAGGAGTTGTCAGAGACATCCTCATCTGTCCATTCTCCAAACAGAGTCTCAAACGATGGACAGGTATGGAAAGCATATGTTTTCTTCAGCATCCTTTGCCCTTCGGTTGCTGAACTACCTGACCCATTTCACCAGATTCAAAGAGATCTCCTAAAGGAGCTAGGAGATTCCCTCCAAGTTTCTGTAGCTGCGGGGGTTTTGTACAAGGTCTCCTCCCAACTCTCCACCCTAAACTCAGTGGTTAACTCCTCCATGCAACTTATTTCCTACACGGCCCATGGAGTGAGTAGGGCAGTGGGTACAGGAATTTCCTTAAGGAGACATTCCTGGATGCGCTTATGCGATTTCGCAGAATCCTTCAAGTCTTCCTTTACCAACGCCCCTTTTGGTGGCTTATCTTTGTTTGGGCCAGGAGTTGGAGACGTTAACTTATTCACTCCGGAGCAACTCAGAAAAAGCTGCCTGCATAATTCTCCCATAGGAACAACAGTGCAGCCTGAGCTTATTTTCAGAAAATCCATTTGTAATACCATACAGAAAACAAATGTTCATAACTCTTTAACTATAAGCTCTAGACTAAAAATGTTAATGCGAAAGTTGTTAAGCAGACACTGACTTTTCCAGCAGTGTAAATGTTATAGTGCATATCAAAATCATTAGTAAATATTTGGTAAGGAATGCTGATATTGCACATATTTTTACTTTTTTGGAAAAGCAAAGCACAATATCTTCATCAATGTACCATGTAGACCCATACAATTTGTATTTAATTTGTTTTTATGAATAAAAATGATACCTTAACCATTACTGTGTGATGCTCCTTTACGGAGATATTCACAGAAATATGATTAATATAATATTTCTCATAATTGATGAAGCATAATATCTCATCACCTGCAACAGACAGAGGCTACATATCATTGTACAAGTTGTGTGTCTCAATGTCAGCTTCAAAATGATGCATCATTTGTGCCATCACCATGCTTCCTTGCAAGATGGGCATAATAATAAGTATTGGAAATGTATAATTTTCATAATCCTAAAAGACTAAAACTGTGATATCTGTACATGTGTACAGTGCACAGACACAGTTCTTTTACCATTTTGTATGGAGTAACACTGTCTTTAAAATGAGGTATTACTTAGCACAATGACTTGCTCCCTTGCAAAGACATTTACCAAAATATGAAAAAAAATAATTTCGATAACCTAAGTCTGAAACCAACGTTGATATCTGTACATGTGTACAACATACATGCACAGTTCTTTTACCATGTTGGAACTATGAACACTGTCTTTACAGCTTTAAAATGACACCTTAACCATTACTGTGTGATGCTCCTTTACTGAGATATTCACAGAAATATTATTATATTTCTCATAATTGATAAAGCAAAATATCTCATCACCTTTAACAGACAGAGACTACATATCAGTGTACAAGTTGTGTAGCTCATTGTCAGCTTCAGAGCTATGCATCATGTGGGTTGTTACCATACTCCCTTGCAAAGATATGGGTACAATAATGAGAAATATAGTACATGTATAATTTTCATAATTCTACAAGACTAAAACTGTGATGTGTACAGCATACAGACACAGTTCTTTTACCATGTTTTAAGTGCCAATACTGTCTTCAAAATGAGGTAATACATAGCACAATAACATGCTCCCTAGCAAAGTTATTTACCAAAATATGAAGTCATAATTTTCATAACCTAAAACATAAACTAGCTATACATGTGTACAGCATTTCAAAACTGTTATTTTATCATTTTGTATATCCTAATACTGTCTTCAAAATGAGATTTTACTTAGCATGTTGGGAATGTTTCCAACCACAGTTATTTACCAAAATATGAAAAAACATATAATGAATTTTATAACCTAAGTCTGTGTACAGCATACGGATAGTTATTTTACTATTTTAAAATGAGATTTTTACTCAGCGTGTTGACAAGTTCCTTAGCAGACTTGCGCAACAAAATATGAAAATTATTATAATTTTCAGAACCTGAGTATATGAAACATATAACCACAATGGATACCTTCACTGGTATCTTACAACAGAAATAATTGGGAAAACGAAAAAAGAACTTGAGGGGAGGGGGAGCTTCTGCGTGACTCCACATATACAGAAACCAAAAAACTGGCACATGCATTCATCAATGTGATAACGACTTTTAGCAATGTGAATAACAGTGGCAGCTGATGGAGATTTTACCTGAAAAGTGATGATGACTCAGTGTTATATTGTAACTGCACATATTGTAAATTAGTGATGTGAAAATGAGTTGCATTTTATTTTTGCAAGGTTCTGCATGCTCAGTCAAAGGTGGTAATTGTTGCACCCTGTTGAGCAAACATTCATTACATTCTTGGTGTAAGGTAAGACTGAATCATTCCATCTGTCAGTATAGCAGTAGTATAACATTTATATTACCGAGTCATTCCTCTCACCTAAATTCTAGAGAAGTCAAAATACTGCCCAAAATATATGGTTGCTCCAAGCCAGAATTAGTCTACAAGTAGTAGCATTAATTTCCCTGACTCATCCCACTGATTACAATGAGGCATATAACTCAAAAATGTCTAAGCTAACTGGTTGATCCGTGTAAGAATTAGTGCAAAAGCAATAATAACATTTATTTCACCGAGCAATCCCTCTGATTAGAATCAAACATATTGCCCATGAAGTACAGAACTAACTCAAAAAAACAAGCCACCCTGGTGGAATCACATCATCAACAGGCTGTGTGACAGAAGGAAGAAAATCATGTAAAAAATTAGGAGGTGCAGCGCCCAGCAAGATAAAAACCATCTCAAACTAAACAAATAGTTCAGAGGAAAAATAAAGTCTACCAAAGCCAAATTTGAGGTACATTTGTCCTCCCCGGCCATGGGCAACCACAAGGCATTCTTGGGCTATGTCCACAACCTCAAATCACTCACTGCCACAAATTTTCTCCAGAAAGGGCTAACACAGACAAATAACTGGCATCTCAGCCATGGACTAACACCAAATGCCAGGAAATACTTAACAGTAGCCCCCAGGAAGTCATCCAGCCTTTGTAACTATCATATTGACAGCACACCTCTAAGAATTTGACTCAGTAGTCTGACTTGGGGGCACACACAAACATTAATCCAGCCTTTCACCATCACATGCCTACACCAGTGAGGAAATCATTCTATGTTTTGCAACTTACAAACAAAGGTAAGGCATCTAGGTCCAAGGAAGTCAGTGTTCCATTGTATTTGGCATTCTTCAGAACTGTTGAGTACAATGCCCCCTTTAGTACCTTACTAACCAGGCATATCCCTTGCTGTAAGTATAATGCATGCTGAGAAAGTTAACTGCATCAGTGTAGTGTCAAAATCTAGAGACATGACAGAAAGTTGTTATTTTATAAGATGGTCTGTACACTTTTGAAAATAGCAGAGTCACTGGAGCTTATTACAGTTCACCTCATTGTTAGGTAATTAAAACTGTCTAGCAAACACTTGAATCCATAGCTATGAAAGTAAGTCTCCATTATCCCAACGTGCTTACATTGAATGGTCTTGAGTTCAGCTAAAGGAGGGACAGAGCACATACTTTAAAGTTTTTCTACTTGTCATGTTTGTCACTTGAGACTACTCCTTTAATCTTAATTATACACACCTTCCCTAAGTCAGTCATTCAACATTTTTCTGCCCCTATAAATTACAGTCTATGAAAGATGTAAAGTTCTGTATCTTGTATACCTTTTCACCTTTCTTTATAAATGTGTGACACAATATGTGACCATATTTCTGTCATGTCCCTTATTTTCAGCTCTGTGGTCCACAATGATTATTATTTTGACCAATTTCACCCACAACTTCATTGACCATTACCAGCATTTCCCAAATGTCACTTCCCTTTAGCCCATATATACCAGGAAGAAAACTGTAGGTAACTGAATAATTCTATGAGGCTTCCCTGAGAACTGAGTGCATGTTTGTGTGAACAAGCACATTTCATTCATTCTTTCGTTCAGTGTTTATGAATGAAAGAATGAATGATTTCTACTAAATGTAAGACAGTTTTGCTGCCCCTTCTGAGCTACCTTAACCTGCAAGGCTATCTTCGCCAATGTCTTTCCGGAAAAAAAAACAAACAAAAAAGTTGCATCTGTTTATTTTTTCTGGCAAACTAAGAAGCAACAGTTCAATAATGTTAGATATAGAGCATGCTCTACCTGTTTGCTGACTGCTGTGGCTGGCTCACTGAGGCTAGAGAAGCTCCATGCTTCAAATGCCGGTCAATACCGCAAACCAGCACATTTCATTCATTCTTTCATTCATTCTTTATGAATGAAAGAATGAATGATTTCTTCTAAATGTAAGACAGTTTTGCTGCCCCTGCTGACCTACCTAAACCTGCAAGGCTGTCTTCGCCAATGTCATTCAGGAAAAAAAAAAAAGTTGCATCTGTTTATTTTTTCTGGCACTACAGTTTCTCGCGCTTGTTGAAGACGCTTGAGATAACAGTTTGCAATTATTATCTTCTCATGGTGCATTCGGTGTTAAGCACAGAGGTGCCATGAGAAGGTACTCAGGGTTAATGAGTTAACCAGGTGTGAGCAGGAGGGAAAAACTCTTATCTGCTGTCCCTGTTTTACCAGACCTTATCCTAAAGGCAGAGGGGGGAAAATGTGGTTTTGTAAGTCCCAAAGAGCTTTCCTGAATGCACATGGTGATTCTTCCCCCAGGGGCAGACAGGGAAATAACAATGGAAGACACTAACCATGCAGCAGAGGGGATTGGCAAAATCAGGGTGGCAGGAATTCCTTCCTTGGTAAGCCCTTTCAGCGCTTCTGAGAGGAGGCCCATCTATCCATCTCTGGAGACAGAGTCGCTTGTCGTTGTACCCAAACACCTGGCTAGAAATAAATGACAAATGGGTACAAATCATCATATCCAGAGGCTATTACATACCCTTTTCCTCTCCCACATTAGAAGAGAGCGTCCCAGATGTACCACCCAGTCAAAGGGAACATGCAACTTTAGAGGTACATTAGTTGCTGGAAAAAAGTGTCATCCAAAATGTCCCTGGAGACCAAATTGGGTACAGAACTTACTCAAGGTTCTTTTTAGTTGCAAAAAACACAGGGGACTGGAGTTCATTCTGGATCTCAGCAGACTAAACAAGTCCGTCAAAACGTCCAAGTTCTGGATGGTAACACTGCAGTCGATACACCCTTTCTGGGAAAAGACGATTGGATGTGCTCTGTAGATCTCCAGGATACATACTGCCACATAAAAATGGACAGGCAATCCAGGAGACATTTACGCTTTCGGCTTGGAGCCAGTCACTACCAGTTTCGAGCTCTGCCCTATGGTCTCACTACAGCCCCCAAAGTGCTCACCAAATGCATGGGAGTAGTTACGGCTCACTTGAGGTGTCTAGGATTCCGGGTGTTTCCGTACTTAAACGATTGGCTCCTAACTGCCACCACCTAGCATCTACTAACAAGAGTGAGGGACACCACCATTCATCTTTTCCCTCAGCTGGGCATCACAATAAACTGAAAAATTTGCTTTGTTGCCATCACAGCATATCATATTTATAGGGGCAGACTTAGACACAAGGCAACTGTTGGCCAAACTTTCCCCTGTGATGATTCAAACCTTACATCATCTAATCAAGAACCTGTTATCCAAGAAGAAGGTACAGACAAAACTTCTTTTGAAAGTTTTGGGTACCATGGTGGCAGCAATAACTTTGGTACCTTCAGCTCGTCTGCACATGAGGATTCTTCAGTGGATGTTCTTTGTGTTTCACTGTTGCAGTCATCAGTTTGGGTTATCTGCTTGCAGTAGCCCTCAGCCTGCCTGAATTCCAAAGTCTTGGGTCCTGCGTCGGCTTCTGTTGCCCCTTCTCTGACGTCGGGTCGTCAGGGGTATAAAAGAAGTAGCCGATGCCATTTTCTTCAGTATTTCTTGCCGTGCCCGAAGCAGAAGCAGTTCGCAAGTGCTGGCCGGCCGACTCCTGAGATTTTCGTGTTTGAGTTTCAGATCCAAAGTCTTCAATAAAGCTAAGTACCCCATTGGGGAAACTTTTTTCTTGCTCCAGACCAATGTCAGAAAAAGTTAATAATTGTGTTTCTTGTGGGAAGCAAATACCTCATAAGGATTTTCATTCTTACTGTATTCCTTGCCTAGGCCCTGATCACAACGTTTCTGGTTGTCGGTTTTGTGCTAGATTTAACTAACGCACTATTAAGCGTTGGTATGATTTCGCTTTAAACTATTTTGGACGCCGGTTTAATTATCCAGAAATGTCGTCGGATAGCCATCCGCCTACTGGAGTTCACAAAAAACGCAAAGAAAAGGAAAGAGATAGACAACCGAGGCCCAAAACCGACGACGAAGCTTCTCCAAAGCCAGTCGCCAGTCCTCAGTGAAGCACTTTCGCAACCCCTGATGCCCGCTACTTTAGAGTCGCAGGCCACTACAGACTCCCACGTGAAGTCGGACATGCCGCTGGGAACTCAAGGTATTGGAGCCTCGGATATTATCCCTTCAGATGGGTCCGGAGCCTCTGAGCAGGCAACAGCTTCTGAGGGTGTATTTAGACCTAAACATCTTTACATCAAACCAACTTCAGCTTCAAAGGCAAAGACTAAAATACCTTCCAAAGCAAAGAAACAAACTCAAGAGCCATGTGGTCAGGCCTCTATGCCCAAAAAACAGATGCTCAAAATGGCCGAAGACTTGATTACTTTGATCAGGGGTTTTCATCCCCCTCCTGATAAGAGGCCTAGGCAAGAGACTGACTATGAATCTTCAGATCAGGTTTCCATTCCTTCTGATTCCTCTTTTATTTTATTTTATTTATTTTTTATTTTACATTTGTTTACCAGGCTAGTCCAACTGGATACATTTCCATTTTCAGCAGAGGCCCGGGGAGAAAAGCTCCACATTGAAGTTAATACAAACAAGTCATTTACATAAACAAAGTAAGTAGTTAGTAAAATACAAACAGAAATAAGGGTTTAATCTAGATTATACTAGTTGAAAATATATACTGGGAAGGACACTTACTCTAATTTTCTTTACATTACAAGATATGGGAGTTTATACTTTAGTAAAACATTCATGAAGAGTATAATTGATTAAGTATAAACCATAGAGAGTTCTGTATTAATTCATATCAGAGGCTAATTAACAAGGGTGTTTTAGAGAAAGTCTACTCAAGGAGAGTGAGTAGAGAGAGGTAAGAGAGGGTGATTAAGAGAAGAGTAGTTAGTAGAATCATAAGATCAGTCAGGATTGATGCATGGACATAGCCAGAGTGTTTTTAGATGTTGTTTGAGCTTTTGTTTACAGAGGAAGGGTAACGAAGTAGAAGTTAGAGTAGTAGGTAGAAGATTCCAGTATTTACCTATGGTGTTGGAGAAAAGTGAGTCACCTGCTATGTTATTGGACTTGCTTAACTTCACAAGAAGTTTATTAGAGGAGCGTAAAGAATTTAGGTTAGAATAGGGAGAAATAAGGTCAGAAAGTATAGGGGTATTTTTTGGTTGGTAAAATATCCTATGAACAAAGGTAAGTTGGGAGAGTAATAGTGTATTTTTTAGTTCTAGCCAGTCTAGTTGTTGTAGATTCTGATGGTGGTGAGTTCTAAATGGGTTTCCGGTGGCAAATCTAGCAATGCTGTTGTATGCATTTGCTAGTTTAGTGAGGTTATTTTTCTTTAGGTTAGTGTATATGGATGAAGCATAAAGAAGAGTGGAAATAAGATGAGAGTGAGCAGGTGTGATTTTGGCCTGTGGAGTTAAAAAGGTTTTAATTCTATATAAGGAGCAGAGTTTTCTATTTATGGTTTTAATAGTGTTATTAATGTGATTATCAAAAGTGAGGTTATTGTCAATTATAATACCCAACAGCTTAGTGGTAGAGTCAGGGGCTAATATGTGTGCCATTGTTGGAAGTAGTAGAGAAGTCTATGAGGGGAGACTTAATATTAGGCCTGAAGAGCAGGAGTTTGGTTTTACTGGCATTCAAAAGGAGACAGCGTTTCAAGAACCATACCTCAACTGTGCTAAATACATTGTGTGTTAGGGTTTGTAGTTCAGAGGGGGTGTTAGCAGAGCATATGAGTGTTGAGTCGTCTGCATATTGAATACATGTAGCTTGAGGTATTGCTACATGTAAGTCATTTATGAATAAAGAGAAGAGGAGAGGTCCCAGGATGGAACCCTGTGGGACTCCAAGAGAGACTGGCAGAAGGGATGAAAGTGTATTATCCCAGAGAACTGCCTGTTGCCTGTTATTAAGGTAGGAAGTGAACCATTGAATAGCTTTGGTATCTAGAGAGAGGGATTCAAGGGTTTTTATGAGCATATTGTGGTTTACCATGTCAAAGGCTTTTGACAGGTCTATAAAGAGTGCTGATGACAGAATAATATTATTGAGGTTTCTATTGATATACTTGGTAAAAGATAGGAGAGCTGTTGTAGTGCTATGAAATGGCCTAAAGCCATGTTGGCAGTTGGCTAGTAAGTTATATTGAGTTAAGTGGTGCATTAGCTGATGATGAATACATTTCTCCATAATTTTTGCTAAGGGTGATGAGTGCTATAGGCTTGTAGTTAGAATAGTCATTTGAGCTACCTCCTTTATGTAGAGGGATTATGTGGGAAATTTTCCAGATGGGGATGGTTCCTTCATTGATGGTTCTGTTTATAAGGAGGGATATGGGATAAGCAACTGCTTCAGCTGCTTTTTGAAGGTATTCAGATGGTAACTGATCTGCAGATGGGGTACAAGGTTTGAGTTTTTGGATGAGTTTTAGGATGTAGGAAGTAGAGATGGGTTGTAGTTGGAATATAGGGAGATTAGTAGATGTACAGGTGGGAAGGTTAGATTTGTCTATTGTGAGATGACTTGCTCGTGAATTAATGGTGTCTGTGAAAAAGGAGTTAAAGGCATTGGCAGTTTGATGTGAGGTATTCTTTTCGGCCCCTGAAGGTGAAGGTGTACTAGAGTGGCCTGTGTGTAGGAGCGAATTTAAGGTTGACCAGAACCTTTTGGGGTTGTTATGATGAGTTTGCTGTAGTTTACAGTAATAGTTCTTTTTATCTATAAAAACAGCTTTTTAGTGCTATTTCTTAACTGTCTAAAGGCTTGTTGGTCTGAAGTAGTTTTTGTATTTCTCCATTTAGCCCAAGATTTATTCCTAAGTAGTATTTTTTGTCTTGTCTCTTTGGACAGCCAGGGGGCAGGTTTAGATTTAACTCTGATAGATCGTTTTGGAGCATGTTGGTCAAGGATGGATAGGAATTTGGAATTGAAATATGCGATAGCATCTTCAAGGGTTAGGGTTTTTAGAAGATTCCAGTTACAGGCTTTTAGTTCATTTTGGAATAATAATGGGCTGAAGTGTTTCTTGCTACGTGAAACTCTGTAGGTAGGGGTGTAATTAATGTCACTCTTTTGTCTTATGATATAAGTTAAGGAATGATCACTTACATCATCAGGCAAAGTTCCTATTGTATATGTTTGTTGCTGTTTGTTAATAAGAATCCAATCTAAAATACTTTGTTACTGGGTTTATTGATTCTTGTGGGATTATTGATTATCTGAGTAAAGCCATGAAGATTAATATGAGATGAAGGATTATTTGTATTGATAGAGGACCAATCACAATTAAAGTCTCCTCAAATGATTGTTTCTTGTGGGTAGGAAGAAGATATCCAACTTAGGATATTCTCAATTGTAGTGTAGTTATTGCCAGGAGGTAGGTAGATACAGATGATATAGATAGATTTATTAGGGTTTAGTTGTAGTTTAGAGGTAAGGATCTCAGCTTTAACATCTGTTAGTGGGTTGGAAGGTTGTGAGGTGATTTTTAGTCCATTTTTAAACAGAAGTGCTACTCCTCCACCCTTACGTTTTATGCAGTCCATTCTCAATATTGTTATATCCAGGGGGAAGTATTGCATTATCTTTAGTACCAGGTTTCAGCCAAGTTTCAGTGAGACAGAAAATGTCAAAGGAGTGAGTATCAAGGAGGGCATGGAGATGAGCAATCTTATTGTTAACACTGCGGATATTGAGATGTCCAATAAGTAAGGCATTAGAAACAGTGGTTAGTATTGAGGGGATAGAGTATGAGTTATTATAAGGTATGTCAGTGGAGTTTAGTTGGTCTTGGGTTAGGGTGGATGTCACCATCGCTGAGGGTTGGTGTTTTTAGTTCAAATGATGGTTTGCAGGAGAAGTTGGTTAGATATTTTAGCCTCCTTATGTTTGGATTGTTGAAGTTAATGTGTGTAAGTCGATGGTATTTGGGTAATAGGTAGTTGGGGGTGCATGCGATGTTTAAATGAGTATAAGTTTGGAAAGGATGTTGGAAGGCTGTTTGTCTGCGACAGTAACTGAAGTGGTAATAATTAGCTTTTTCATAAGAAGTAAGTAAATAGATGATGGTTAAGCCTAGAGAGCATATGTATATGAATATTAGTTTGGTTAGTATAGTTTTAGATGTGAGAGACATATTGCTAAGAAGAGTTATAACGCCCTAGGATATAGAGTTAATAAGAAAAAAAAAACAGGTTAAAGTATAGGAAAGGTATAGTTTTCTTGAGAGAAGTAGTTAAGAGTATAAGTGAAAGGTAGGTGTTAGGAGAGAGGTAATAGATAGAGTAAGTTAGGAGGATGATGTGGGGTTATAGTAAGAGAGAGATAATAGATAAAGTAGTTATCACCTCTTCTGCCTTATCACCTCTTCTGATCAGGAATATTCTCTTCCCCCCTATGAGGATTCTGATGCTGAAGAATCTATACCTTCAGCTTCTCCTCCAGAGGGCTATTCTTTTGGGGAAACCTTACATACCATGAGGGAGCATTTCCACTGGGAGAGTCAAGATTTTTCAGAATCTAAAAAGAGGCTCAGGGATTTCCTTTTACTACCTCAACACAAGCCACTAGCCATCCCACCTGTGTTGGACATTGTAGATGTGTTTTCGGAGTCTAGTCTTACCCCTGACTCCTTACTTCCAGCTCCTGTTAAGCCTGACAGATATTACAGGGTTCCTGACTCTCATAAATTCCTTTGCAGACCCAGAAACTATTTCTCAGGGTCCCAAAGGAGTTAAGGCTTCCACTGCAAAAAACCCTACCCCCTCTGTTAGAGATTCTAGGGCACTGGATAGATGGGGAAAAAAGCTTTACACATCTGCTACCTTGGCTATAAGGGCCTTTAACTGTCAGTTTCATATGCTCAAATATCAGCAACATGTCATGGCATTGCTTAAACAGAAAATGTTGTTAAACTCTGAATGTGCAGAAAAAAAGGAAATGCAGGAATTATTGCATGCGGCTGAACAAGTTGGAAAGCATACTTTGCAATGTGGTTTTGATTCTTTAGAGGCCTTCTGCAGGGCCGCAGTTACAGGTTCTGTAATTAGGAGGCATGCTTGATACTTTGTTTGGTGTTAAGGCAGAAGAGGTGTTAAAGAAAATGGAGGACAAAGCTAAATCTATGCAAACAGTCAAAGATTTTTTTACAAGTACAGCCACCTAGGTTTAGTAGACACTGACCAACAAAGAATTGGTCCGTTCCTGTGTCAGACAGACCTCAGAGGCAGACCCAGATCCCCTAGAGGCAGACCCCAGGCGCAAGGTTCATACCGCTCAAAGCAATGGGGGGCTTTTACTTCCAAAGTTGGAGAAGACAAATCACAACCATACAGGAAACAGTCCCAATGACTTCCCCCTGCCTGCACCAAGCACTTATCTCCTGGCAGCACCCTTAGGGAGAAAATTAGCACTTTTTTCTCAAAATTGGCACATTATAACAAAGGACAAGTGCGTCCTAAATATCGAGTCACAAGGCTACAAGTTCCATTTCCATACCCTACCAAAGGCAAACGGCTGGCCAGATCTGCCAAAAAATCAATGGGCAGAGGCACAAAAACAAGTCTCATCCCTCATGGACATGGGGGCCATTCAACAAGTACCAGAGTAAGAGCAGGGGCAAGGATTTTACTCGACTGTTCTTGGTACCCAGAAAGGACAAGGCCTGGAGGCCAATACTGGACTTATCTATTTTGAACACATTCCGGGATATACCAAAATTCAAGATGTTGACTTTGCAGCAGCTTCTGCCCATGCTGGGCAAGAACGCTTGGCTTGTGACTTTAGACCTAAAAGAGGCATATCTGCATGTCCCAATCAGACAAATATGCAGAAGATACCTCAGATTCAAGTCTGGCTCAATGCATTACCAATTCTCTGCACTGCCCTTTGGCTTATCTTCTGTGCCCAGGGTCTTTACAAAATGCCTGGCACCAGTAACTGCATTCTGCAGACAGAGGAATACAAATATATCCTTACTTGGACGACTGTCTAATTCAAGCAGAGAACAAGGACATTCTTCTACAGCATCTGGCGTTTGTGAAAAAACTTTTAACATGCCTAGGATACACAGTCAATGAAAAGAAATCAAAACTGTAGTACCCTCTCAAGAGATAATATTCCTGGGTGCAAGCTTAAATACAACTGCCCAGATGGCTTATCTCATGCCAGACAAACAAAGGCAACTGACTACCTATTTCAAAATGTTGGCAACAAAGGCCCAGTTATCTGCAAGAAAAATTCTGCAGGCTTTGGGCTTCATGGCATCCTGCATCCTACTAATTCCATATGCAAGACGGCATATGAGGAAACTTCAATGGTACCTAAAAACTGTTTGGCCTCAACATTGCCACAGCCTGGAAACTATGACTACTCTCATTCCTTGCCTGCAACAGGAGTTTCGATGGTGGGCAAAGGCTTGTCACCAAAACAAGGGACAGCCATTAACATTACCTCCAGCCAGACAGACACCAATAACAGATGCATCAGATTATGCCTGGAGGGCCCACATGGCATGAAGATGCATTCAGGGCACATAGACCTCAAACCAAATGCATCTACATATCAATCAAAAAGAGACACTAGCAGTTCAAAATGCCCTAACAGCCTTCAAGGACCTACTTCATCCAGGACAACTACTGATAAAGACAGACAACACCACGGTCACGTGGTATATAAACAAGCAGGGGGCACACATTCTTACCCCCTTTGCAGACTAGTCATGACTTTGTGGGACACAGCATTGACTTACCAAGTACATCTGCAGGCACAATTCCTGCCAGGAAGGAAAAATACTCTGGCAGACTACCTAAGCAGAAACCTCATGGATCCCCATAAGTGGCACCAGGATCGACAAGTCTTCAGCATGATAACAAGGAAATGGGGATGCCTAGACATAGATCTATTTGCTTCTCCTCACAACTACCAACTAAAAAGATTCTGCACAAGGATTTATCACAGATGAGCATGGAAAGTGGACACCCTATCTTTCGGCTGGAAAAACCTATCAGTATATGCATTTCCCCCTCTGCCTGTCCTCCCCAAGGTACTCCTAAAGGTCAGACAGGAGAAGCCAAAGATGATACTGATTGCCCCAGACTGGCCCCACCAGTACTGGTATCCAATATTAAGGAGCTTGTCTCAATGCCCAGCTTGAACCTTACCTCAAATACCTCATCTACTGTCCCAGCAAAACAGTCAGATCCTGCACAGCCAACTCAAAACTTTAAACCTGACAGCATGGCGAATAATGTAGTCATACAAAACACACCTCTCAGTAAAGCTGTAATGGATGTCATTTTGGAAACCAGAAGGCCTAGTACTAGAAAATCTTATGCTGGAAAATGGAAGAGATTCTGTGCTTGGAACCAGGCACAAGGAACTGATACAGCTGTGCCAAATATTCCTCAGATTTTGCAATACTTAACTGAGATACTGGAGAAAGGCCTTTCCTTTTCATCTATTAAAATTCACGCCTCTGCCAGTTCGGCTCATTACAATGCAGAGCCACCAATCTTTTCTCATCCCTTATTAAAGCAGTACTTCAGAGGAGCCAAAAATTTAAGACCTCCAAGGAGATCACCAATGCCTGCATGGGACCTCAACTGTGTCTTGGAAAAACTCACCCTGTCTCCTTTTGAGCCAGCTGTTACAGCTGATATAAAATTTTTATCTTGGAAAACAGCTCTGCTCCTAGCAATAACTTCTGCAAGACTAGTTTCAGAGCTAGAGGCACTCATGGCTGTGGAACCTTTTATAATTTTTCATCCGGACAGGGTCTCTCTGAGGACAAACCCACATTTATGCCTAAGGTGGTGTCCAGTGTGGCTCTCAACCAAACAATTCACCTGCCAACCTTTTATCCTAATCCAGATAACAAGGGGGAGAGAATTCTGCATTCTTTGGACGTACACAGGCAGCTTAGATTCTACTTGGACAGAACCAAAGTTTTCAGAAAGACAGAGCAATTACTAGTGACATATGCTGCAGGATCATAAGGAAAGGCTATCTCAAAGCAGACTATTTCAAAGTGGATAGGCCACTGCATTCGTTTCTGCCATGTACACCATGGCAAGCCTGTACCTAAGGGCGTTAGGCCACACTCAACCAGAGCTGCAGCCACTTCAGCAGCCTTTCTCAGGGGAGTACCTACCAAAGACATTTTAGAGGCTGCTACTTGGAGTTCAGTGCACACCTTTACAAAGCACTATCATCTGCCATTCTACTCTAAATCCAGGGCAGGCTTATCCACTGCAGTTCTGTAGGGCCTCATAGCTGCTCCTAATGCTGTTTAGCTCCAGCCTCCCAACCTTAGCTTTGGGACTCTACCCAAATGTAATGATTGCAACAGTGAAACACGAAGAGCATAGTACAGTTGTGTACACTTACCATAAATGTAGATGTTCGTGTGTATTCACTGTTGCAGTCCAGGTTACCCACCCACCATCCCCCTCTTTCTTCTGATGGAACCTATCTTTCCTTCTCTGATTTATACAACCTATGTGGTGTATTTGCTTGTAGATGAAGGTAAATTTTATATTGGTGCATGTAATTATACATATCAAAATTTTGGCAACCCTTTTGGGGGGCACCTGACATCTGGGGCAAGAAAAACTAAAGAAAATTGTGTCGGCTGCTTCTTTTATACCCCTGACAACCTGACATCAGGGAAGGGGCGACAGCAGCCGACGCAGGACCCAAGACTTTGGAATTCAGGCCGGCTGAGGGCAACCTGCCAGCAGGATTACCCAAATGTAATGACTGCAATAGTGAATACACTCGAACATCTACATTTATGGTAAGTGTACACAACTGTACTTTCTTGCTTTCCTCTCTAATCTGTTCAACACCTTCTGGGTCCAGTCATTCACTCCAAAAGAGCAAATTGGTTTATACTTGAATTTTGTTCCTAGATGTCAGTGCTGATGTTCATCGTGTTTCACTGTTGCAGTTCTAACCGCAGGGTTATCTGGCTCCCGGTAGCCCTCGATCGGCCAGAATACCAAAGGTAAGTAAAAATGACAGCTGTCGTCGGTTGTAAAGGATGTCAGGGCGTCCGATACAAAAGGAGGCAGCCGACGTCACTTCCTCAGTCTTCCTTGCCGTGGAGCCCGAAGCAGAAGCATTTCTTGCACGAGTGCCGGTCAGCCGTTTACCTATTGTGTTTCCGACTACGAAGTTGAAGTCAACTATAGCTTAAGTACCCCATTGGGGATCCTCTTTTCTTGCCTTAACGAATGTCAGAAAAGGTTAATAATTGTCTTACCTGTGGAAAGCAGATTCCCCTTAGAGATTTTCATTCCTATTGTATTATTTGTGTAGGCCTTGACCACGATGTTCCTAATTGTGATCTTTATGCTTCCTTTAATCTGCGTCCTATTCATTGTCGGGCTAAGCTTTTAGCTAAGCATTTTGGAGTTTGGCCTAAGTTTGTTGGTATGGCGTCTGCTGGTCTTCAGGCTTCGGATATCCCCAAGACGTGTAAGGATAAGGACCGCGACAGGCTTCGAAAGGTCAAGTCCTCGGATGATGTTAGGTTGGTTGTCAGTCGTGCAGTAGCCAGTGACGCTCCTTTGCAGCTCCTACAGCCCGCATATTTTCAACCGCAGGCCTCTGTTGAGACCATTTCTGAGGTCCCCAGGCTTTTGGCGTCCATTTTGCCTTCTGACCTTCCGCCTGTTGTCTCCTCAGCTGGATCCAGAGCCGTGAAGCTGACTCAGTCAAGACCTCAGTTCTTAGTTCGGACAGCAAGCTCATACCGACAACTTTGGTGGTTGCCAGTCCTCACGAGTCCTTTAGGCTTGCAGGTAAATCTTCCAGTTGTAAGCCTCTGAAGAAGCAGGCTCCAATTTCCTCTCGTTCCCCTCATTCTCAATTGGTTAAAATGGCTGATGACCTTTTGACTCTTATTAGCGGTTCACAGCCTCCTCCTTCAAAAAGAGGTAGGGATGTCTCTCCTGAGGTTTTGTCCTTTTCAGGTTCGGATACTTCTAGTATTTCTGTGGATGAAGAAGTTTCTCAAGCTTTCTCTCCTTTTGAGGATTCGGACGCAGAGGAGTCCATCCCTTCTGCTTCTCCTCCAGAAGATTTCTCTTTTGGTGATACTTTAAATACTTTCAGGGAACATTTTAAAGGGGAAAGTAAGGATTATCCCCTTTCTAAGAAAATGATTAGGGAGTTTTTGGATTTGCCTCAGCATAAGCCTTTGGCTATTCCTTCTGTGTTGGAAGTGGTTGATGTTTTTCTGGAAAATTTCTTGACTCCAAATTTGGTTCCTCCTGCTCCCAGGAAACCTGACAGGTACTATAAAGTTCCTGATTCTCATTTGTTTCTTTTCAGGAATCCGTTGGCTGATCCAGAGGTTATTTCTCAAGGCTCTAAAGGAGTTAAGGCCACTGTTAGTAAAAATTCTGTTCCTTCTGACAGGGAATCCAAGAACCTAGACAGGTGGGGTAAAAAGGTTTATACTTCTGCCAGTCTTGCTATTAGGTCTAATAATTGTCTTTTTCATATGCTAAAGTACCAGCAACACACCTTGGAAGCTGTTAAATCTAGGATAGCAGGTGCGCCTCAGTTGGTGGAGAGTAAGGATATGCAAGATTTGCTGAATTCTGCCAGTCTAGTCAATAAACACTCTTTACATTGTGGCTTTGACATTCTAGAAGCCTCCTGTAGGGCTACAGCTACTGGTTGTGTTATTAGAAGGCATGCTTGACTCAGGGAGTAGCCCCTTCCAGAGGCTGTCAAGGCTAAACTTTTAGATGCACCTTTGCATAAGGACAGTCTTTTTGGCAGCAAAGCAGAGGAAGTGCTCAAGAAGATGGAAGACAAGGCCAAGTCTATTCAGACAGTTAAAGACTTTCTGCAAGTTCAACCTCCTCACTTTAGCAGGAATTACCCTTCTAAGAGTTGGGTTTCCTGATACCAGCAGACAGAACCATTCTAGGACTAGAGGTTACAAATCTTCTAGAGGGCAGGGGGCGACCCCTCGAAGGTCTAAGCATTGGTAGGCTTCCTCTTCCAAGATAGGAAGTTCTAAACCTGCATCTTAATCTCAACATTCTCAATGACTGTCCAACTTCTGCCTGTTCTTGCCTGCCCAGAGAGTCCTTTAGGGGGAAGGTTGGCCCTGTTTGCAAATGTTTGGGCCACCATCACGGACGACAAATGGGTACTCAGAACTGTATCCCTAGGGCACAAGTTTTCTTTCCACACCTTTCCAGTACCCAAAGGATTCCTGGGCACTTCTCCAAACCAAAGGGCAGAAATAGAAAAGCAAATTTTGTCTCTCTTACATCTGGGAGCAATAAAATCAGTTCCTGCTTCGCAGGTAGGCCAGGGATTCTATTCCAGACTTTTCCTAGTTCCAAAAAAAAAAAAAAAAAAAACGGCACCTGGCATCCTATCCGGGATCTATCCATCCTGAACAGTTTCTTGATAATTCCAAAGTTCAAAATGCTCACCCTGCATCAGTTACTGCCAATGTTAGAAAAGGATTCCTGGCTGGTAACATTGGCTCTCAAAGAAGCTTATCTGCACATACCTATCAGGGAAAGTTGCAGGCAATACCTTTGTTTCTGGGTGGGCAAGCAACCTTATCAATTCTCTGCGCTGCCCTTTGACTTATATACTGCTCTCAGAGTTTTCACATAGTACCTGGCTCCAGTCATTGCTTTTTGCAGGCAAAAGAAAATTCAGATTTATCCATACTTGAGTGACTGTCTAATTCAAGCAAATTCTCAGGAACAGCTGCTAAAGGATCTAGAATTTGTAAAGACTCTTCTCTCTTCCCTGGGTTACACATTCAGTGTGGAAAAATCAAAAATGGTGCCATCCAAAGAGATTACATTCCTGGGGGCAAGTCTGAACACAGCCACCCAGATGATATATCCCACCCAGGAGAAGCAGACAACTCTTTTGACTTATTTCAAGTATTTGGCAAGCCTGTTCCAGTTCTCTGCAAGGAAATAACCTGCAAGCTCTGGGATTCATGGCCTCTTGCATTCTCATGATTCCATATGCAAAACTGCATATGAGGAAATTGCAGTAGTACCTCAAGAACACTTGGTGTCAACACACACAGGACCTGGATGTGATAATTCCTCTGCTTCCATGTCTGCAGACAGAGTTTTTTGGTGGGAAACAGCCTGTCTACAGAACATAGGCGTGCCTTTTCGCCCACCCCTGTCCATTCAAATTCTTACCACAGACGCATCGGACTACACCTGGGGAGCTCACCTGGATGGCAGATGCATAAAGGGAAGTTGGAATGCTCAGCAGATGCACCTGCACATAAATTTAAAGGAGATGACGGCAGTCCAGTAGGCTTTACCAGCTTTCAAGCATCTTCTTTCTCCAGAGAACATTCTTGTCAGGACAGTCGACAACACAGTCATGTGGTACATCAACAAGCAGGGAGGGACTCATTCTTACCTCCTGTGCAGAAGAGCATGAGTCTGGTCCATAGCAGCATCCCTGGACCTGCATCTCCTAGCTCAGTTTCTTCCAGGAAGACTCGATGTTTTGGCAGACCAGATGAGCAGACAGTCCCTGGATCTTCATGAGTGGCAGCTGAACAGAGCAGTTTTTTACAGCATCATTCAACGTTGGGGCACTCCTCAAGTGGATCTCTTCTCCTCTCCAGACAACCATCTTCTACCTCTTTTTTGCACCAGACAGCATCACAGCAGGGCCTGGAGAGTGGATGTCCTGTCCTTCCCTTGGATGCTACTGTCAGTTTATGCCTTCCCTCCTCTTCTTCCCAGAGTATTATTGAAGATCAGGGATGAACGATCATGGACTATTCTCTTAGCTCCTGACTGGCCCAGGCAGCATTGGTATCCACTGCTTCGCATTCTCTCCCCATTTCCTCCTTGGCATCTTTCTCTGAGGCCAGATCTTTTGGTTCAGGAAGGGGGAAGTGTTCTACATCCTCATCTTCAGTCTCTCCATTTGGCAGCTTGGCTCATTGTATGACTCCATCCTATTCTTCTTCCCTGTCCCAGCAGGTAGTTGACGTGCTGAAGGAGGCCAGGAGGCCTAGCACTAGGAAGTCTTATGCTGGCAAATGGGAAAGATTCTCTCTTTGGATGCAGGCTAGAGGGGAATCTTCTTCTCAGCCTAGCCTTCCTCCGATCCTGGAATACATGGCTGAGTTGCTTTAGGGTAGTCTTTCTTTTTCCTCTGTCAAGATCCATGCTTCAGCCATTTCTGCTCATTGTTCTTTTGAACAACCCATTTTCTCTCATCCTCTGATGAAAATGTTTCTCAGAGGTGCTTGCAACTTAAAACCTCCCAGAAGGGTGCCTACTCCAGCCTGGGATCTTAATTATGTTCTAGAGAAACTCACTCTTCCTCCTTTTGAGCCAGCTGCCACTGCAGATTTAAAGTTTCTCTCGGAAGACTGTCTTCCTCTTGGCTATAACTTCAGCAAGGAGGGTTTCGGAGCTGCAGGCTTTGATGGCTGTGGAGCCTTTTCTTATTTTCCATGCAGACAGGGTCTCTCTGAGAACCAACCCCTCCTTTATGCCTAAGGTGGTTTCTAGCCTGGCTCTTAATCAGTCCATACACCTTCCTACCTTTTTTCCTAATCATCGAAATAGAGGTGAGAGGATCCTACATTCTCTCGATGCGCATAGACCGCTCAGGTTTTACCTGGACCGGACTAAAGACCTTCGGAAATCTGCTCAGCTATTGGTCAGCTTTGTCCCTGGAGCCCAGGACAAGACTATTTATAAGCAAACCATTTCTAAATGGATTGCTCATTGTATTACTTTTTGTTATAGGTTCATAGGTTCATAGGTTCATACTAGGCTATCTGCCCGAGGGCATTTACAAGCCTAGCCCATAGTTTTGTGGCTTACGCCACCCCTTTAGTATGGGGAACTATACCCATTATTTTGCTGTGCCTCTGTTGAGCAGTGACACTGAGGTAATCCCTGGGGTATATCGGCGATCTCCCATCCATTGGTCAAGATTTCTCTTGAACAAGGCCAGCGAGGTGCTCTGCCTCACATATACCGGGATTTTATTCCACAGCATAGGGAGTCTTTGGGTGATGAATTTATCCCTCCAGCACGTCCTATTAATAGCCGTGTCGAGGTTTAAGTCTCCCGCCCTTGTGACTCTGACGGATCTAGATTTTTTGAGGTGAAGCATATTCATCAAATCTGGGTTTGACATGGCCTTGTATGTTAGGCAAAGGTCACCTCTGAGCAAGCGTGGCGACTGAATAGAGCTGGAGTTCTTTCAGTCGGGCAGCATAGGACAGATGTTTGAGACCCTTTATCCTTTTGGTGAGGAACTTTTGTGGCCTCTCCAGCTGCTGCAAGTGTCGGGTCAGATACATTCCGAATGGGGCATTGTACTCAATCATTGGTCTGATGAGTGATGAGTATAGGGAGACTATGACCTCCCTTGATCTAGATGAGAATCCCTTCATGATAAGGTGGGCAATGTAGAAGGTCTTCCTAACTACTTTAGCTACATGGGTGTCGAATGATAGACTACTATCAACCTGGGTCCCCAGGTCCCTGATAACTTCTTCTGTGCTCAGTGGATTGCCACCTATTTGGTAGCTAGGGGTAACCTTGTTTTTTCGAAGGGTATGACTATGCATTTTTGGCATTTAACTTTAGGCCATGGCTCTGGCACCAGTTATCCGCTTCTGTGAGACCCTTCTGAAGGATATCTGTGTCAGATGTGTTTTCTACTATGGCCCAGTTTGCAGTCATCTGCAAACTTTGTCAGCCATAACCCTCCTGTGTTTGCTTGTACTGAAAAGTAGATGCCAAACAAGAGTGGGCCCAGGACTGAGCCCTGTGGTACACCACTTGTGACAGGCTTTGAGTCTGACATGGCGCCAGCAACTCTGACCCTGTGGGTTCTGTCACTCAGCCAGTTTGCAACCCATCTTGTGATGTATGGGTTAACATTTAAGCTGATGAGTTTTTCAATGATACCCGAGTGGGGTATTGTATCAAGGCCTTCGCCAGATCGAGGTAGGCTGTATGGACTGCCTTTCCTCATCAATGGCTTTGGTGACTGTTTCGAAAAGTCAACCAAGTTTAGAAGGCATGATCTGCCTTTGACAAAGCCAAACTGGGATGGATCCAAAGTCTGCAAATTCCCTATGTCTTTATTTATGAGGTCCATTATGATCCTCTCCATGGCTTTGCAGATAAGGCTTGTCAAGCTAATGGGCCAGTAATTTCCAGGGTCGGTGGAGGCACCGCCTTTGTGAAGTGGGACCACAGTTGCAGTGCGCCACCCCTGGAGTGCGTATCCAGAGGTAAGACTATGATTAAACAGCTGTCCTAGCTGTGGGTTTAATTCCTCGTTGAGTTCGTGGAGCACACAGCCGGGGACACCATCAGGTCCCATGGATGCTGTGTTTTTGCTTTGGAGAGAGCAGTTCTCACTTGGGCGTTGGAGATGTTTGGGGGCTGCAATCGCTTGGTATAGATATCTCTCCTTTGGGGAGAAGTTTGCACTGAACCTGTCAGCCAGTATGTTGGCAATGTCTGTAGGATCAGTAATCTTCACATCATTTTGAACTAGTTCTGAGCATATCTGGGAGTTTCCTCCCAGGTTTCTAACATAGCTAAAGAAGGCCTTATGATTGTCTTTTGAGTCTTTAGCTATTTTTCTCTCAAAATTTGCTTTGGATGATTTTATGAGAGCTCTTAGTTTTTTACTTATAGTGATCAACGGTGTCTTACCTTTTAAGGATTTTGCTCTATCTTGTAGTAGCTTCCTCCTTTTGTTGTAGAGTTTGTTTATGGCTGGGGTCCACCAGACTGGACGCTTGCCTTTGGTACAAAGAGTCTTTGTTTTGCTTGGGATTGTCTTATCCATGCAGTCCTGCAGGTGCTGGTAGAAGGCATTTGTAAGTGATTCAGCGGCTTGAGTACTGTTTTCTGCCGGCTCGGGGCCCTTAAAGGAGACCACACTAGTCTTTAGAAGTGTGAAGTCGGCTTTCGAGAAGTCCTTTACTGTGGTCCTTTTCATTTCAGGTGGGGTGGGATGAGGACCTCCAGCGAGATTAGTTTGTGATCTGATCTCACCAGTGAGGGGTATACTTCCGGTGTTGAACATTGTGCTCCCATGTTTGTGATGATGAGATCAAGTATGTTTTCTCCTCTTGTGGGGATGGTGACTAGTTGTTCCATGGCATTTGAGTTTATGAATTCCAGGAACTTTTGGGCTAGGGTGTTTGGGCTTGAGTAGTGTTCCCAGTCTATATTAGGGTAATTGAAGTCACCTAGTATGATGGTGTTTGGTGATACATTTATCCCCTCTAGTGTTTTCAGGAAGGCCGTGTGAGGTTCCTGACTTTGTGAGGGTGGCCTGTAACATGCTACAATTTGTAGAGCAGTCTTGCCTATGGTTAATTGCACCTGGATGGTCTCCGATGCATCGTGCGTTGCCACCAGTCTTGAGGTGTGGGTGTCTTTGATGAATATGGATACCCCACCTCCTTTCTTGGTATTGTCCGGATTTTGGGGCCGGAACGCATGATAAGAGGTAAAACCTGATAGTGCTGGGGTGCTCTCAGGAGCCTTGAACCAGGTTTCTGTCACTGCACAGACATCGATGTTCTCCATACTGAGAAGGGCCTCGAGTGCGTGCATTTTGAGATTTAGACTTCTGGCATTGAGCAGCATTACCCTTAGTTTTTTCCTTTTTGTGTTCTAGGGTGGTAGGTTTAGAATTTGAGCCTTGCCTAAAAAGGCACTATGGGGTGGCAAGAGCCTTTGCCAATATCCGAATCCCAGGGTGACAGGTGCAAGCCGCCCTTGCGAAGCAGCGTGGCTTGTCCAGCATGTCATCCCAGGCAGACAGACATTGGATCCCCTTTGAATGACACCAGAGTTTAAGCCAATTGTTAAAGCTGATCATCTTATCTCTGTATTGTGGCATCATTCTTGGTGAAGGTAGGATACTGCTCAAGGTCAGGGTCATACCTGCCTGGGCTACATAATCAGAGAGCTCCTCAATGTCTCTTTTCATGTAGTCCAAGGAGGTACGTCTCAGGTCGCTTACACCAGCGTGGACAATGACTGAGTCGATTTGTACCTGCTGTTGAGAGACCTGAGTGCTTGCGTTATGTGGCGGATTCTAGCGCCCGACAGGCAGCTTACTGTGACCTTCTCCTTACTCAGTCTGGTGAGCGGACGTCAGTGTGTCTGACTATGGAGTCACCAATGACTAGTGTGTCTGGCATTGTGTTTGGCCTTAAGGGCTGTGACTGTTTGACACTCTGACTGTGAGGTCTATGTGTTGCAGGTGTTGTGTTCTGAGGTGGTGGTTGTTTGGGTGTCTGCTTTGGTGGCCTCTGCTGTTTTGGTAGATTTTTGATCAGAGCCGAGTATGTCTTTGTGTGTTTATGTGTATGATTTGAGGTTGTGATGGTACTATGTGAGACTGGGTCTATAGTGTGTGTGGTAACCTTCTCCTCCTGACTGGTCTTGCCAGTCCTATGTTGAGAGAGCTCAGCCTCCAGTTTGGCCGTATAGTTGCATCTCGCATGTATTTGTGTTTTGTGGGAGGAGGAGAGGGTTGTCTGTGTACATGAGGCAATTGTAACATTGCCTCAATAT
Organism: Protopterus annectens; assembly: GCF_019279795.1. Classification (NCBI taxonomy): domain Eukaryota; kingdom Metazoa; phylum Chordata; order Ceratodontiformes; family Protopteridae; genus Protopterus; species Protopterus annectens. The sequence goes on along the minus strand of NC_056729.1, from coordinate 353,697,371 downwards.
TCCCAGTTTCACCAGCTGAGCAGGAGAGGACACTAGCAACTGATCCCTCGACATGCTAGAAGGACTAGACAAAAAAACTTTAAGAGAGATTCCGGGGACGTGGTGACCGAGAAATGGGGTTTGCCTTTTGGGGTGCTATCTATAAGAGTGCCGTATCAAGGTAATAAGTACTGTAGGAGCAAGTGCTAGGTTTAACAGATAGAGAAAAGTCTACTTGGAGTCAAGTAGAGATGATCTTTTTAGGTATTAGAGAAAGTGCTAGTAACAGGGATGCTTAAAGGTAAGATTGAAAAGAATGCACTCTGCAGTGTGCACTAGAGAAGTTAGATATGAAAGTAGGTAACTTGAGTTTTACCTGTTTAAAAAGTTAAGGTTTAGTGGAGAGTTACTATTTTTAAAACAGTAAGATGGACTGAAAGGGGTGGTTACTTTTGTATTTTGGTGCTATGAAACCTTTCATGACAAGGTTCCTCCTCAAGGGGTTAAGACCCACTCAACTAGAGCAGCTTCCACTATTGTCCGTGCTAAAGACATTTTGGAAGCTGCCACATGGTCTTCTGTTCACACTTTCACAAAGCATTATAATTTGCCTTTGTTTTTGAAAGCCAGGGCAGGTTTTGCCACTGCTGTTCTGCAGGGCATTATCTCCAATCCTTGATTCTGTTGGTTCCTCCTCCCTTTTCTCTGGGCTTCGATAATCCACCCATTGGTTAGGACTGCAACAGTGAAACACAATGAATATAGTACAGTTGTGTACACTTACCATAAATGTAGATGTTCGAGTGTATTCACTGTTGCAGTCCTGCTTTCCCTCCTTCCCCCTTTTTTCTCTTTTCCTAAGGTACAGGCTAAATTTAGTTTAAGCCTTGTTTTCTGGGGCTTCTGACTGTTCTGGCAAGAAAGACTGAGGAAGTGACGTCGGGCTGCCTTCTTTTGTATCCGAAGCCATGACGTCCTTTACAACCGACGTCATTTTTACTTACCTTTGGTATTCTAGCTGATCGAGGGCTACCGGGAGCCAGACAACCCATTGGTTAGGACTGCAACAGTGAATACACTCGAACATCTACATTTATGGTAAATGTACACAACTGTACTTTTTCAGGATTAATTCAAGTCTTCTGAATATTCCTTACTATGTTTTATTCACATTTGTTCATGTTTTATTGTTGATCCTTCAATTCCCAAATATTTATACACTCTCTTGCTCAAGTTCTTTTATACCACATTCTTGTCCCAAAGTAATGTTTTCTTGGTGCTGCAGCTTTCCTGCTTTAAAGGTTGCTTTTGCATGTTTATCAAGATCAAGTGACATTCTTATATCTGTAAAAGTTTTATCTACTTGCATTTGTGCTTTCAGTTCCTCATCTGATGAGCTATACAGTTTTAAATAGTCGACAGAGAAGGTAAGTCATTGCACTTTGTTGCTTTCTAGGAGCCAAATTATAGCCATGGCCTAATCTGTTAAGCAGACAACTTAATGGGTTAAGAAACGGATAACTGGTGCCAGAGCCATGGCCTAAAGTTAAATGCCAAGAAATGCATAGTCATACCCTTCGGGAAAAACAAGGTTACCCCTAGCTACCATATAGGTGGCAATCCACTGAGCACAGAAGAAGTCATCAGGGATCTGGGGACCCAGGTTGACAGTAGCCTTTCGTTTGACACTCATGTTGCTAAAGTAGTTAGGAAAACCTTCTACATTGCCCACCTGATCATGAAGGGATTCACATCTAGATCAAGGGAGGTCATCACCCCCCTGTACTCATCACTCATTAGACCTATGATTGAGTACAATGCCCCATTCGGAATGTATCTGACCAGACACCTGCAGCAGCTGGAAAGGCCCCAAAAGTTCCTCACCAAAAGGATAAAGGGTCTCAAAATATGTCTTATGCTGCCCGACTGAAAGAACTCCAGCTCTATTCAGTCTCATACCGCTTGCTCAGAGGTGACCTGTGCCTGACATATAAGGCCATGTCAAACCCTGATTTGATGAATATGCTTCACCTCAAAAATCTAGATCCCTCAGAACCACAAGGGCGGAGACTTAAACCTTGACACGGTTATTAATAGAACATGCTGGAGGGACAGATTCATCACCCAGAGACTCCCTATGCTGTGGAACAAAATCCCGGTACATGTGAGGCAGAGCACCTCGCTGGCCTTGTTCAAGAGGAATCTTGACCAATGGATGGGGGATCGCAGATATACCCCAGGGATTACTTCAGTGTCACTGCTTGACAGAGGCACAGCAAAATAATAGGCATAGTTTTATTCAAACTAAAGGGGTGGCGAAAGCCAAATAACTATGGGCTAGGCTTATAAATGCCCTTGGGCAGATAGCCTAGTATGAACCTATGAACCTATGAACACGGCAAAAGAGCAGCAGTGACAGTGTTACCCTGGAATATCCCATTTGGATTTTTATCCCTGGAACAAGAATTTGTCCTTTATCATGGGTTAGCTGCAAAGTGGTTTGCCCCTGTTTCATGGTCTCTGTCATGTAATTTATCAGTATAGGGTGTATTGTATGCATTTTTAAGCACTCTTTTATCCATGAATGTGGGATATTGCCAAATTTCTTTTTGTATTCAATCTATACCATACTTGGATTCTTCCCCTTTTTACAGTTCCCACTATGATTTTAACAACAAATGATCTTTTGTTCCATATGGCCTTATTGCCCTTTTGTTCTATTGCCATAATTCAGTTTTCTTCTAAATGACTATAAACTCTGTCAGCATCAATTGCAGTGTATAGTTTATATTGTCAGAAGGGAAGTTATTGACCTATATTTTTTTGGGTAGCTTGCAGGTTCACTCTTAAGCAAGAGCATTATTTTTCCTGTTAGGCAGGTTGGTGTCTGTTCAGGGTGCACATATAAATAGTTCTTACTCATGGCCAAATCTTCATGCAAAGATGTCAGTACTTTTAACCAGAAGTTAGGTACTGCATCTGGGCCTGGAGTTTTCCAATTAGAGGCTTCTCTTAACTTTTTTCAATCTCTCTGGCTGTTACTATATTCCATTTCATATCCTGCAGCAGGGCTACTGATGTGATCCCCAGGTTGAATTTCCTAGCTCCCATCCAATCATCAAGGTTCCTCTTGAAGAGAACCATTGAGATGCTCTGCCTGACATGTATGGGCAGCCTATTCCAGATTATGGGAGTCTCTGGGTCAGGAACCTATCCCTCCAGCATGTTCTGTTCATCGTGATGACAAGGTTAAGATCCCTGGAGCATGTGGCTCGGAGGGATTGGGATTTCTTTAAGTGTAGCATGTCCAACAACTCTGGGTTTGACATGGCCTTGTATGTTAGGCAGAGATCGCCTCTGAGTAGGCGATATACGACAGAGTATAGTTGGAGTTACTTTAGATGGTCAACATAAGGCATCTGCTTTAGGCCTGTGATTCTTTTTGTGAGGTATTTCTGCTGCCTTTCTAGTTGTTGCAGATGTCTTGTGAGGTACATACCAAACAGGGCATTGTATTCTATAATGAGTCTAATGAGGGATGAGTACAGAGGGACAATGACCTTTTTTCTGGATGAAAAGCCCCTAGTGATGAGGTGTGCCACGTAGAAGGATTTTCTAACTGTTGTGGCTCTCTGGTTATCAAAGGTGAGACCACTGTGCACCTATGTCCTTAGGTCTCTTATCACACTTTTGGTGTTTAGTGTACTGCCACCTATGTGGTAGTTCACACATACATGTTTTTTCCCAAAGGGGACAACTATACATTGTTTGGCATTTAGCTTGAACCCATGGCTCTGGCACCAGGCATCTGTTTCGGTAAAGCCCTTTTGTAGTATATCCACATAATTTGGGGATTCAGTAATGGCGCCCAGCTTGCAGTCATCTGCGAACTTTGTAAGCAATAGTCCCTTAGTGTTGGCCTGTACTTCAGAGAAGTAGATGCCAAACAAGAGTGGTCCCAGGACAGAACCCTGCAGTACACCACTTGTCACTTGTCTGGAGCTGGATTTGGAGTCTGCTAATTTTACAATGTGTGTTCTGTCAGTAAGCCAGTTTGCAACCCATCGAGTGACATAGGGATTAATGCCCAGCTTAGTAAGTTTATCTATGATTCCAGAGTGGAGGATATTGTTGAAAACCTTGGCGAGGTCCAAGTAGGCTGTGTGAACCACCTTACCCTCGTCCACAGCTCTGGAGACTGATTCGAAGAAGTCGATCAGGTTCAGGAGGCCCCCTTTGCATAAATATTATACCATATTAAATGTCTTTTTCTTTCCCATGTCCATATTTCGTCTTCAGATGTTTTCTGATCTTCCTGTGTCCCCATAGTTTGAGGAATCATTCCATCATGCTGTGATGTAACCAGAGTTAGATCAGGCATTCCATAAGTTCAACTTCTATTTTTTTAACTTCTATTTTATTAATCTAATCTACATTCCCTCTTTGTGATTATATTTTTTTATTGTGAAATTTTCCATATCTGGATGCCTTTGCCTATATTTCTCTCCAAATACCTTTGGGACTGTCTTTTTTGTATTGATTAATTTGGCTTTTGACTTTACCATATGAAATCTCTCTCTTTTCCATGTCCAGATTTCATTTTTATACTTTTCAAAATTCTTTGGGTTTTGTCGTTTATATTTTCGGACTTCCTCAGATGCTTCTTTTTCCAAACAGATCAAAGATTCTTGGTCAGTATAATGTTTTTCCAAAATCTGTTGTATTAATGAAGACAATTTTTTATTTGAAGCTTCCAAAAGTTTTTCTTGTAGAAGTATTTTTCTTTCCTCTAATTTCTGTCTTAATGTTTTTGTATATCTTGTGTTTGGAAACTCTGGGCTTTTGCATAATAGCAATACATAATTTCTTTCTTATCCTCAATAGTCCACTCTGTCATCTTCATGGCTCTTCTTTGGCCTATCAGTTTTTGTGGACTGCTACTTCCTTCTGCAACAGGGGGGAAGGGGGGCCATCTTCCCCCTGCACCTTGCCTGTTTCTGTATTTTGAAGATTCCACACTGTCATTTTTTCCAGTCCTGGTACCAGCCGCCTGCCAAGATTGGGTACTTTTTCATCCTGGGTCTTGTCCACCCAGCTATCTTTTTTTAATTTTGACATACTTCTGTCGATGATATAAGCTACATAAAATACAGTCTATATATCTGTGTCGCCTTGGTGAGATTTTGTGAAAAACAGGGTCCACCTCATGAAGATACTCGTCAAGACTTGAGGATGAATTCAATTTCAGCAATACTACTGTCCTTTGCTTGTTGACTTATCCCTCCATTTTGACCTCTGTGGCTGTTCTGATGTCCATTCAGGACATGGAAGATCCATTATCTTTGGGCCTAGGAGTTTCTCTGGCAAGTTCTTAGCGATGCTGGGGAAAGAGATTTTTTTACCTGAGATGACATGCCATATCTGTCTGTCTCCTTCCAGGGATCTCCCTAGAAAAACAAACTGTTAAACATTTTTCATCCAAAGGCATTTTGTCTGTTCAGAAGGGATGATTTTCTTACCTTAACCTTAAGTGTAATGCAGTCTTTCTGTACTGTACAGCAAAAATCCATAACAGAATAAATACTAGGTCAGTATATTCCTGAGGAAAATATGCCAGAGGATTCTGACACAGATTTTTTTTTCTACCTCTGATTGTGTACATCTGATTCTTAAACTGAAGACTAATTTAGTGGGAAATTTGCCCTTTCCATCTGCAGTAGGGTTTTGCTTATCTAAGATTTGGTTCCAGAAGGAATTATATATTGCTTTTGGGAACAAATAGATGTTTTCCCCTAAACTGTGGAGATTGTGATATGCTGCAAGTGGGTTTACCTCATGTTACACTCATTCCTAGCTCTCAGTCTTCTGTCCTCAAAAAGGCAGAACACTTATCAATACCATCCCTTCCCCTGTGGTCAAGAAGGTAAGATGATATATAGATTTCATAGGAGAATTTCCTTCTTCCACTTTATTCTGTTAGGTCTGGACAGCTTGTGGGATTGTTGTGCCACGGTTCAGAATGTAGGTCGTGTCTGAATCCTACAATTTCTAACTTGTCCTAAGTGTCTAAACAAGCTTTGAAGAGTGTATGTGATTGGACAGATACTCTGCCCAGGGCCACTTGCACTGCATCTGTTTTGAGAAGATTAGCCTGGGTTGCATATTCAAAAGTTTTCTAGTGTGGTAAAGTCTGAGATTTTAAATTTTACTTTGTCCTATGAGGTTTTGTTTGGCCCTGCTGCTACTCAGGTTTTCAGATAGTTTGATGGCTGTGGGAAATTAATTCAGGGAGTTAATAACATTGTTAAAGCCCCACATTATACATCTTACAAACTATCTGCTTTTTTCTTTTAAGGACAAAATAATCAATCTCTGCCATCTCCTGTCAAATAGGGAACAAAAAAGGAAAAGAACAGAGAGAGAGAGGTGACAGGAGGGGATCAATAAATAAGCAGGGATCCTTTCAGAAAAAGGAGCAAGCTACACTTTCAGAATGACTATGTCAGTGTTCCTTCCCCTCTCTCCTCACCACATCTCTGAATCTGTCTCATAGACTGGCTCTTAGCCTTTTTTTTCTCCTTCGGCCGCAGGTTGCTTCGGACTCTTGGGTAGTAATTACTTCAGGAGGGTTACATTTGGCACAGGATACACATTCCTTCTTTAACACATTTTCGGATTCATACTGCCAGTGCCTTTAGACTAAAGGGAGGAAGGCTTCTACTCCAGAATTGTCTAGTTTCAGAGAACAAGTTTTCTTTGAGACTAGTTCTTGATCTTTCTTTTCTAAACCAGTTTCTAAAAGCACCAAAATTCAAAATGTTGACCCTTCAGAGTCTGTTACTAATCATTCCTCTTCTGAGTTTTACACTAACATTAGATCTAAAACGTGCTTATCGCAGACTTCAGAAAAATTGTCAGATTCTGTGTCTGGGTCATATTATCCGTTCTCTACATTAACCTGTCAGCTATAGTTCCTAGGGTGTTTATAAATTGTCTAGCTCCAGGAGTACCTCATTGCAGACTACAAGACATTCACGTTTTTCATTATTTAGAAGACTTGCTGATCTTTGGGTAGTCTTTCTCCAAATGTCAGGAGTGCTTAGCATGGATTTCTTCACTCCTTACCAATTTGGGCTTCAAGATGAATGTTCAAAAATCTTCCTTGATTCTAACACCCAGGATTGTGCATTTTGACTTTATTATAGATATGTCTCTTCAAATGCACTTCTAACAAAGGAAAATGTGAATTTTTATCTGGAAACTTTTGTGATCTTCTCCAATCAGTCTGAGACTTCGACCAAGGAATATTTCAGGATTCTAGGGGTTTATAGCTTCTAAGATTCTCATGATTCCTCTTGAAAGGTGGTACATGAGAAAAATTCAGTAATTTTAGTTTAAAAAATGTGGACCCAACATTCTCATTCTCTGGCATTTTCAGATTTCAATTTGGGCTTTATCAAGAAAGAACTGTATTGGTGGTGTCGAGATATCTCAGTTTTTGCTTGGGGAGCAGCTTCTATTTGGTTAAAGGTGCGAGGCCTCTGGGACAGTTCAGACAGACAAAAGCACAAAAATGTCAGAGATGCTAACTGTGATCCATGTTATAGAATCTCTCTCTGACCTGTGGTCCTGTGGACCTTTACAGGTGATTGCAGACCATTGCCACAATGATTTGGTACATAAATGGGAGGGGAGAACTAGATTTTGTCCCCTGTCAAGCTGCTTTGTGGTGGCTTGGGAGTTAGCTCTACAGCATAACCTTCCAAGCATCATGTATACTGTTAAAAAAAAAAAATGTAGTTGCAGACAAGCTGAGCAGCACCAAGACAGACCATCACAGATAGAAACTGAGTGATGAGGTCTTCTAGGAATGGAACCATTTGTGGAGAACACTCGAACAGATGTGTTTTACCACCTTTCAAAAACAGACAGCTAAGTACATTCTGCACCAGTGCTCCTTGCAAGCAGTCCTGGAAAAGATATGCATTTTCATTCCTGTGGTTGGGAATGTTCCTTTAAATTCAGAAGACTCTCTAACAGGCAGTATTGGGTTCTTCCTTCTTATGGAATTGACCAGGGGAAATTAACACGTTTCCTGATTGATTGGATTTATTCGCACAAGGCAGGGAAATTGGGTCCACCCAAATCTCAAACTTCTTCAGCTGACTGCCTGGATGATGTTCTTCGTGTTTCACTGTTGCAGTCATCACATTTGGGTTATCTGCTTGCAGTAGCCCTCAGTCGGCCTGATTATCAAAGTCTTGGGTCCTGCGTCGGTTGCTGTCTCATCTTCCATGACGTCAGGTAGTCAGGGGTATAAAGCATGCAGCCGATGCCATTACATCAGTCTTTCTTGCCGTGAGGTGCCCGAAGCAGAAGCAGTACGCAAGTGCCGGTTGGCCAACTTTTGAAATTTTCGTTTTCGAGTTTCGGAACCGAAGTCTTCAACTAAAGCTAAGAACCCTGTTGGGGAAACTTTTTCTTGCTCTAAACCGATGTCAGTAAAAGTCAATAATTGTATTTCTTGTGGAAAGCAAATACCTCATAAAGATTTTCATTTGTACTGTATTCCTTGCCTAGGCCCTGACCATGACGTACCTCGCTGTCGGTTTTGTGCCTTATTTAAACCACAAACTATTCATCGTCTGTACCTTTTTACTTCTAAATATTTTGGTACTCTGTTCAGTTATCCAGATATGTCTTTAGTAAGCCACCTGACTACCGACATCCTGAAAAAATGCAAAGATAAAGACCGAGACAGGCCGCCTAGGTCCAAAGCTGCCGACGACGGTTTTCCTAAGCCAGTCGCCTGTTCGCCGGTACTCAGTGAGGCACTTTCGTAGCCCCTGATACCCACTACTTCAGATTTGCAGGCATCTACTGAGACCCATTCGGAGTCTGGTATGCCGTGAGATGCTTCAACTGTGGAACCTGCGGATGTCTCTACCTTGGATGAGTCCGGAGCCGCTGTGCAGGCACTGGCTTCTGAGGGTGTATTCAGACCTACTGACTTGCATATTAAACCGCCGCCATCTTCTTCTTCTTGGCCTAAAACTCGAACCATCCCTAGGAAACCGATGCTCAGACTGCATGGTCAGGCCTCTATGCCTAAAAAAACAAATGATAAGAATGGCTAAAAACCTTATTACTTTAATCAGGGGAAGCCAACCTTCCCCCTCTAAGAGATCTAGGACTGAATTTACTTATGATACTTCTGACCAGCATTTACCCTTATCTACCTATGAGGATTCTGATGCAGAGGACTCTATTCCCTCTGCTTCTCCCCCAGATGATTTTTATTTTGGTGAAACCTTGCATACTCTTAGGGAGCATTTTCACTGGGAAAGCCAGGATTACTCGGATTCTAAAAAGAGGCTTAGAGATTTCTTATTTCTGCACAGCACAGGCCTTTAGCTATCCCTCCTGTGCTGACATTGTTGATGATGCCTTTTCGGAATCTAGCTTGGCCCCTGACTCTTTACCTCCTGCTCCCAGAAAGACCTGACAGATATTACAGGGTTTCTGATTCTCACAAGTTCCTTTTTAAAAATCCTACTGTGGATCCTGAGACCTTTTCACAGGGACCCAAGGGCATTAAGGCTACTACTGCCAAAATTCCTACACCCCTCTGATAGAGATTCTTGGGCCCTGGATAGATGGGGTAAGAAGGCATACACCTCTGCAACCTTGGCCATCAGGGCCTTAAATTGCTAGTTTCATATGTTAAAGTATCAGCAGCATATTATTGGATTGCTTAAACAGAAAATTATGTTGATTCCTGATTGTGCTGAAAATAAGGATTTGCAGGATTTAATGCATTCTGCTGAACAGGTTAGAAAACATACTTTGCAATGTGGTTTTGATTTACTAGAGGCATCTTGCAGGACTGCTGTCACCGGGTCTGTACTTAGAAGGCATGCTTGGCTTAAGGAGCAATCTTTGCCAGATCATGTTAAAACGAAATTGCTGGATGCTCTCTTAAATCAGGACCACCTGTTTGGTGACAAAGCAGAATAAGTTCTTAAAAAGATGGAGGAAAAAGCTAAATCTATGCAAACCGTTAAAGATTTCTTACAAGTGCAGCCTCCTAGATTTAGTAGGCATTGGCCCTCAAAAAATTGGTCCTTTTCTGCCTCTTCCAGGCCTTCTCAGTTCAAACCCAGAACCAGCAGAACACCCAGACTTCAGTCCCAGGGTACGCACAGGACTAAGCATTGAGGGGCTCCCACTTCCAAATCAGGGAGTAGTAAGACCCCCCCCCCCCCCCATGGTAAGCTGTCTCAATGACTTAACTTTACAACTTCCAAGCACTTCTCAACTGACTGCTGCTTTTTAAGATTGCTCTGCAAGCAAAAACTGGGAACTCATTACCCAGGACAAATGGGTTTTAAACATAGTTTCCCAAGGATCCATATTTCACTTCCACACATTACCAACCCCAAATCAGTGGGCAGAGGCTCAAAAGCAAGTACTCTCTCTCTCAACATTAAAGGCTATTCAGACTGTACCAGAAGAGAAAAAGGGACAAGGTTTCTACTCCCCTGGTACCCAGAAGAGGCAACTCATGGTGTTCTATCCTGGATCTGTCTATCCTAAACACCTTTTTGGTGATTCCAAAATTCAAGATGCTAACTCTTCACCAGTTGCTTCCCATGGTAGGCAAAGATACCTGGTTGGCAACACTGGATTTAAATGAAGCCTACCCGCATATCCCAATCAGGGAATCTTGCAGAAAATACCTACGCTTCAAAGCAGGCTGCATGCACTATCAGTTCTTTGCACTGACCTTTGGCATATCTACTGCGCTTAGGGTATTCACAAAGTGCCTAACTCTAGTCATTGCATTTTGCAGGTAAAGAAATATTCAAATATACCCATACCTGGACGATTGTCTAATTCAGGCAGAAAGCCAGGACATACTTCTGAATCATCTGGCATTTGTACAAAAGGTATTAACTTGTCTGGGGTACACCATAAATGAAAAGAAATCACATCTGGTACCCTGTCAGAAATTATATTCCTGGGAGCAAGCTTGAGCACAACTTCCCAGATGGCTTTCCTCATACCAGAGAAACAAATTCATTTGGCAGCTTACTTCAAACTAGTGGCCACAAAAACCCTGCTTATCTGCAAGGCAAATATTGCAAGCCTTGGGGTTCATGGCCTCGTGCATTCTACTAATTCAATATGCAAGACAGCAAATGAGGAAACTACAATGGTATCTAAAAGGCCTATGGCGTCAACATTCTCAGGATCTAGAAGCAATGATTCCTATCATACCTTGCCTACGGTTTGAATTCCTTTGGTGGGCAGAGGCCTGCCACCAAAACAAGGGACTACCATTTACTTTACCCCCTGCCTCCCAAACCCTAACAGACGCATCAGACTATGCATGGGGGGGGGGGGGGGGCACACCTGGCAGGGAAGTGCATTCTCAGGGCAAATGGAACCCAAGTCAAATGCACCTGCATATCAATCAAAAAGAAATGTTAGCTGTACAGAATGCTCTGACAGCCTTCAAGGACCACATTCTTTCAGGACAATTAATGGTAGACGGACAACACCACTGTTATGTGGTACATAAACAAGTGGGGGGGGGTACCCATTCTTACCCCCTCTGCAGACTAGCCATGGCTCTGTGGAACACAGCTTTGAGCTGACAAGTGCATCTACAGGCTCAATTCCTGCCAGGAAAACTAAATACACTGACAGATGAACTAAGCAGAAATCTCAGGGACCCACATGAGTGGAAACTGGAACCAAAGATTTGCAACATGTTGATCAACAAATGGGGTATCCCAGATATAGACCGGTTTGCCTCCCCCCAGAACTACCAATTGGACAAATTCTGCACAAAGACTCCCCACAAACAAGCTTGGAAAGTGGATGCCCTGTCCTTCAGCTGCAAAAATCTATCCGCTTATGCCTTCCCTCCTCTGCCTCTCCTCTCCAAAGTACTACTAAAGATCAAACAGGACAAACCAATGATGATACGGATTGTACCAGACTGGCCACGCCAACATTGGTGTACCCCCTTTTGCACAGTGTGTCACAGCTGGCCCCATGGCACCTACCTCAGACCCCCTATCCTGCTGTCTCAGCAGGAGAGCCAGATTCTGCACCCCCAGCTTCAAACCCTGAACCTAGCAGTCTGGCTAATTGCATAATCTCTCCGTTACCATCCCTCAGGACCAATCCCTCTTTTTTCATGCCCAAGGTGGTATCTGTTGTGGCTCTTAATCAGTCCATTCATTTGCCAACCTTCTTTTCTAATCCACAGAACAAAGGGGAACAGATACTGCACTCAGATGTGTACAGACAACCTAGATTATACTTGGACAGGACTAAACCTCAAAGGAAATCTGAACAACTGCTGGTGGTATTTGGTGCAGGGGTAGAAGGGAAGGCTATTTCAAAGCAAACCATTTCTAAATGGATAGGCCATTGCATTCATTTCTGCTATAAGCACCATGGAAAACCTATCCCACGGGGGATTAGACCCCGTTCAACCAGGACTGCATCTACCTCTACAGCCTTTCTCAGAGGTGTCCCTACCAGAGACATCCTAGAAGCACCTGACATCTGGGGCAAGAAAAACTGATGTAATGGCATCGGCTGCATGCTTTATACCCCTGACTACCTGACGTCATGGAATATGAGACAGCAACCGACGCGGGACCCAAGACTTTGATAATCAGGCCGACTGAGGGCTACTGCAAGCAGATAACCCAAATGTGATGATTGCAACAGTGAATACACTCAAACATCTACATTTATGGTAAGTGTACACAACTGTACTTTTCAGTTCTAATAGCGTTTAGGCACCTTTTTCATGAAGATGTACATTAGGTACTGAAGTAGGGAAGAAATCCTACTTCTAGGAAATCTTATGATGTTAAGTTGTCTCTCTCGCCTTCATTCTTGCTGGATGGGTTCGGAGCCGACCTCGGCTCTGACTCGGCCACTCTAAAAGCTCGAGAGTTGGTTCCACCGGCTCGAGGCTCCCCTTATATCCCATAATGCTAGGCGTGAGTTACCTCAGATCTCGTTTGCCGCTGAAGCGATCGAGGTGTTGGTTTTCTACCGGCTTCTTGGTAAGTAAATTTTCAGTAACTTAGGATTCTTAAACCCCTTTATTTTTAAGTTTAACTACTTTTCCCTTAGTTTAGTGGATTTCTAGCCCTTTTTTCACAGAAATCCCTTTTCTTCCCTTAAGAACTTAAAAGTTCTCCCTCGGGCCTACTGGCCTTTTTCTTCCATTCCCTAGTGGTGTGTGTGTTAGTTTTTTAATTAAAACCCTTTGATAGTTATTTTAATTTTGAGTTTTATAAATACATAAGGTGTAATCAGTGTGTTTGAGAGTGTGTGTGATTACACTTCTTGTTTAAAAAATGTCTAAAGACACAAAGGTCTCAGGCTTCAAGAAGTGTGATGCGTGCTGTCAGAAAATGTCTCTGACAGACGGTCACACTTCTTGTGTCTACTGCCTGGGGCCTTTGCACCTGCAGGACTCCTGTGCTGTATGCCATGGCTTCAGTCCCAGGGTCCTGCAGGAAAGAAAGAATAAATTGATCCTTAGGGGTCTACTTAAGCCTGAGGATTCCCTCCCTGTTCCTGGGAAGCCCTCTAAGGCTTCTAGGTCTTCGGCTCCAGCTTCTGAGCCGAGACCTAAGGCTACTAAGCCTATGTCTACATCGGCTCCGGCTGGAGCCGATGAGTCTACAGTTTCTGTGGTTCCCTCTGCTCCGGCTGGAGCCGAGGTATTAGAAATTCCCTTGTCGGCTCCGACCGGACCTTCAGAGCCGACATCTAGGAAGAGGTCTAGGTCTCCATCTCTTGGCTCCGTTCATTCGGCTCCAGGATCTCCCCTGCTGTCTGAACGGAGCCATAGATCTCACTCCTCTAGGTCATCGAGGCTATCGGATCATGACCTTCAGAGGGTAGTGAGTCGACTACTTAAGTCCGAGGCACTGGCCCAGATGCTTCAGAGCCCGACTCATCAGTCGATGCCTGCCCCTGTCCAACAATATGTTCCTCCTCCGACTCCGTTGAGCTCGGAGCCAGGTCGTGTCGGAACCGAGACTGTGGTAGCGTCGGAGCCGATACAATTGTCTTCGGCTCCGTCGTCGGCTCCGATTTCTTCCTTAGAAGAATCTCGGCGCCGGACTTCCATCGTCGGCTCCGAGGGGGTGAGTGGCATCGGACCATTGTCCGACCCCGCTCTCCCTCTCGGGGCTTCGGCGCTGGTGAGTTCGGCTCCGACATCGGCCTCGGAGCCATCACTGTCGGTGCCGAGGGAGGTTTTTAGCTTTTCGGAGCGGGGACCTCTGGCTCTGCCTGACAGGGATGCGTTCGAGGTCATGCGAAGTGTGTTAGAACCTGGTTCTACACCACAGTCGGCTCCGTCCGCCCCCCCCTCTTCGGTGCCTCAGGTCAAGTCGACTCACTCCCTCATCCCGGACCGCAGAGAGCCAGCTCCTCAGGAACCCCCTGTGGGGATCTCATCCTCTTCCGAGACCTCTCCTGATTTGGCAGAAGAGCCCCCTCGGAAGAGAAAGTGTAAGAGGAAACACATTGACTCACCTGAGTCCGTCACCTCTGACACAGATTTAGAGGATTCCGAGGGTTCCCCCCGTTCCCCTTCTGAAGATGTCTCTTTTGCAGACATTCTAGAAATCCTCAAACAGAGGGGAAATTGGCCAGCCCTCAACCCTTCGGAGGATGAATCTGTGTACCTTGAGGCGTTTGGCTCTCGCCCTTCCACCTCCTGGGTGTCTCCCCCCTTTGACCCCCTCATGCAGGTGGTAGCTAAAAAGGCATGGACGGCTCCTGATTCAGTGGACCCCACTCCCAGGAGACCCTCTAAATTCATAACGGCACCAGCAGACAAACAGTTCTTGACAAAAGGAGTTTCTGTGGATGCTATGGTGGTTGCTGCTGCCACTAAGAAGGAACTAGCTGATCCTTCAGTGCCTGTCCATCCACCTAACAAGGAATCTAGGTCCATGGACAGGTACGGGAAGCGGATGTTCTCGTCAGCGACATTTGCAATGCGTTCGCTGAACTACCTATGCCATTTCACTCGTCTTCAAAGGGACTTGATCAAAGAAGCGAGTGACATGTTGAAGGATCCTACGGCTGCGGGTTTTCAAGACAAGATGAACTCTCAGCTGGCTACCCTGAACTCCATAGCCAACTCCTCCATGCGCCTCTCTTATGCGGCTGATGGAGCGAGCAGGGCCGCAGGGACAGGTGTGGCCTTACGTAGGCATGCCTGGATGCGGCTATGCAACTTTGCGGACCCCTTCAAGACGTCTTTCACTAATTCCCCTTTTGATGGATCATCTCTTTTTGGTCCTCAAGTGAAAGAAACCTTGACTAGGTGCGAGACTGATGGCAAGACTCTTTCTGCCGTCGGTGTCCGTTTTTCTACTCCTTCTAGGCCTTACCCCAAAGGACAGAAAAGTGGGAAAATGTGGTTCCGCAAACAATCTCAAGGGTCTTCGCCTGACGCACAGAGTCGTTTCCCCGCCAGAGGCAGAGGCGGGAATAACAATGGTAGACGTCGCCCTAGGGGCAGGGGGGGTCCGCAGAACCAGGGCAATCGGGAAGCTTTCTCTGATAAGCCCTTTCAGCATCCCTGAGGTGTTGCCCGACTGCCCACCTTCGGAGGCAGTCGGGGGAAGATTGTCACTGTACCCAGAAGCCTGGCTATCCCTGACTCAAGACTACAGTCCATCATTTCCGAAGGCTATTCCATTCCCTTCCTTCGCATTCCAAACCAATCAAAAAAATCCCTTCCAGATGTTCCACCCGCTCAAAGGGATCTAGCGTCCTTGGAAATTTCAAAGCTGCTTGCAAAAAGAGCAATTCAGCCAGTTCCAGCAGACCAGCAAGGATCCGGAATCTACTCAAGGTTCTTTTTAGTTCCAAAGAAAACAGGGGACTGGAGACCAATTTTGGATCTCAGTATCTTGAACAAGTCAGTCAAGAAAACAAGATTTCGGATGGTCACGCTGCAGTCCATCCTTCCCCTATTGGGAAAAGGAAACTGGATGTGCTCTATAGACCTTCAGGATGCGTACTATCACATAAAGATGAACAGACGCTCCAGAAGATTCCTCCGCTTCAGGCTGGGAACCAGTCATTTTCAATTCAGGGCCCTGCCCTTTGGTCTCACCACTGCTCCCGGTGTTTACCAAATGCATGGCAGTGGTAGCTTCTCACCTGAGACGACAAGGATTCCAGGTGTTTCCATATTTGGACGACTGGCTCCTCACAGCTCCCACCAAGCATTCTCTTCTAATGGCCAGGGATTACACCTTTCGCATTTGTCAAAAGTTAGGCAT
This sequence comes from Protopterus annectens, assembly GCF_019279795.1. Lineage (NCBI taxonomy): Eukaryota > Metazoa > Chordata > Ceratodontiformes > Protopteridae > Protopterus > Protopterus annectens. Next base: position 353,681,043 of record NC_056729.1, on the reverse strand, counting down.
TTCAATAAATTGCGAAAAGTCTGTTTTGTCGCCTTGTCGTACTATTACCTTCATAGGCGCAAATCTAGACACAGTCAACATGTCTGCGAGGCTAACAGATCAGAGAATAACAGACATACACAAACTGGTCTCACTCCTCCTCAACAACAACAGAATCAAGGCCAGGTTAGTTCTGAAAGTGTTGGGAATTATGGCGGCTGCCATACCTCTGCTTCCATTAGCCAGATTCCACATGAGAATCCTTCAGTGGATGCTCTTTGCACAATGGTCTTACCAGCAACTTCCGATGTCCCACACCATTATGATTACGCAGGCATGCAGGAATCATCTTCTGTGGTGGAGGTCTTCCCCTCAGCTCTTGTTGGGAAGACCGTTTGTTCCTCCCCCTCCGGTTGCTACTCTGACAACGGACGCCTCCCTGATCGGGTGGGGGGGGCATTGTCAGGGCAGGACTGTCCAGGGCACATGGCAACCAGAAGAATGCCACTTGCACATAAATGTTCTGGAGATGAGAGCAGTGCTTTTAGCGTTGCAAGCCCTTCAAGACTCTCTTCCCTTGGGAACTATTGCAATCCAGACAGACAACATGTCTGTAGTGTGGTATATCAACAAACAAGGCGGAACCAGGTCCTACCCCCTGTGTCGAGAAGCACTCAGACTGTGGCAATGGGCGATTTCTTCTCAGCGGTTTCTGATAGCAACGCACATCCCCGGGAAGTCCAATCAAATCGCGGACAAGTTGAGCAGAGCTATCGTCATGCCTCACGAGTGGTCTCTGAAAGACTCTGTTGTGAGAGAAATTTTTCTCAAGTGGGGTCAGCCTTGCTGCGACCTTTTTGCTACTCCCCAAAACAGCAAGTGCAGAGATTATTTCACACTATTCCCATTACCAGGCCAACCCAGCAGAGACGCTCTAGTCCAAGTTTGGCCCCGGGGACTTCTGTATGCATTTCCTCCCTTCCCACTAATCTCTCAAGTGATACAGAAAGCTATCGCTCAGAAGGCCTCGTTGATCCTCATTGCTCCTTACTGGCCTCGACAGGTGTGGTTCCCCTTTCTACATCAATTTCTATTGGAGCGACCTTGGCATCTGGACCTAGTTCCAGATCTTTTGATCCATCAGTCGGGTCAGTTTCATCGCTCCCTCCCCTCTCTGAACCTCACTGCTTGGTTCCTCCACTTCCAACCTTAGCCAGGCTTCCTCAATTATCTCACTCTGTTCGAGATATTTTGATAGCTTCCCATAAATCTTCCACTCGGAAGATTTATTTGAGTAAGTGGAAACGCTTCACATATTGGGCTCAAGGAAGGGACATTGATCCTTTCACTGCTTCCATCCAAATAGTCCTGGATTTTCTAGCTTAACTCTTCCATGCAGGTTCATCTCCTTCTACTCTTAAAGTTCAATTGGCAGCTATTTCTAACTTTCATGTGGGTATTTCTGAGTCTGCCTTAATGTCCCACAAGCTTTGCAAAGCCTTCTTAAAAGGAGTTTTTCTTCTCAGACCTCCTATAAGAAATCCTCCTTCTCCTTGGGACCTAAATTTAGTTCTTACGTCTTTGATTCTTCCCCCTTTCGAACCTGCAGCCTCCTGTTCTTTAAAATTGCTATCATGGAAGACTCTCTTTCTAGTAGCTATTACTTCAGCTAGAAGAGTTTCAGAACTTCATGCACTCAGCTGTCGACCTCCTTATCTATTGTTCCATAAGGACAGGGTTTCCTTACGAACCAACCCGTCCTTTTTGCCTAAGGTAGTCTCGACATCTAACCTAAATCAAAGCATTGACCTCCCTGTCTTTTTTCCAGAATATTCCAATAGCTCTGAACAAAAACTACACTGGCTAGATGTTCATCGTCAATTGAGGTACTATCTGGATAGAACAAAACAATTCAGAAAATCTGACCAGCTGTTTGTCTCCTATGCAGAAGGCAGAAAGGGACTTTCAGTTTCAAAGGTATCATTATCTAAATGGCTAACATCTCTGATTTCCCTTGTTTATGAAATTAGACACCAAAAGCTGCCTAATAAACCTAAGGCCCATTCCACCAGAGCCTTGGCTACTTCCTTAGCCTTCCAAGACAGACTGCCTATTGACACCATTTGTGCAGCGGCTACTTGGGCTACTCCTCACACTTTCATTTCTCATTATAAGTTGGATTTAGCTTCTAGGCATAGAGCTAACTTTGGTTCCACTGTTCTCAGGAGTCTGTTCCGTTAGGCCACCCGGGACAAAGTGCTAGGGACGCGGTCCCATCCAGCAAGAATGAAGGCGAGAGAGACAACTTAACATATAGAAGTTATGTTCTTACCATAACGTTCCATGTTAGTTGTCTTCTTCTCGCCTTCTTCTTGCGTCCCACCCTCCTTCCCCCTGGCCTGGACAGACCTAGAGGAGTTGTGATTGTGACCTCTCTTTCTACCACCTCTTTTTTAGGCATATGCTGTTGTGCATATTCCTGGATGAGGATATAGGTCACCCCTTTTTCTCCCTGGTTTTAGAGGTGGACTTTGTTTATAGTTATTCTGATATTTTTATAAGCTGGGGTTAGCTTACAAACGAGATCTGAGGTAACTCACGCCTAGCATTATGGGATATAAGGGGAGCCTCGAGCCGGTGGAACCAACTCTCGAGCTTTTAGAGTGGCCGAGTCGGAGCCGAGGTCGGCTCCGAACCCATCCAGCAAGAAGAAGGCGAGAAGAAGACAACTAACATGGAACGTTATGGTAAGAACATAACTTCTATTTAACCAGTGGAGAAGATTTTCTAGTTGGTGCCCTTGCTTAGGACCCAGTCCTATCCTGGGTTATTACCTGTGGTTCACAAACGTTTGTGTGAGGGACTATCCTATAGCTTGTTTACTCCTTGGCAAGGGATATTTATCAGCCGTTTCAGTATAGCTTCCCATGAATCCTCCTTTTCATTTTAAACTTTGTTCAAGTTGTTCCAGAAAGAGGTTTTTCTGTTGATATCTAAGGTCACTTTATTCAGGGGTGACTAACTTTCCAAGCAAAAAGTAAAGATCCCAGTTATTTTTGTCTGTTTGAAACCGCTATTCTGGCTTTTTTTTTTTTTTTTTTTTTTTTTTTTTTTAACACTAATTGGTTTATTGCTTTGATATCTGCAAAAGCATATCCAGGTTGCATCTCTTCATGAAGTGCTACCCTCTTTGCTTTCCCTCGCTTATAAGGTTATCTGTAGTAAAAAAAAAAAAAAAGAAAAAATTCCCCATTACTACTTTCAGAATGTACCTTGAATATAGCCATCTCTCTACTTCACTTCTTTCAAAATTTGAAAGGAAGAGAAAACAGATGCTCTGTACTCTGCTCGTGGTTTTGCAGTTTGTTATTAAGCTATATAGCTATTGAAAATAGGAAAACCCATGTCAGTTCAAACACTTCTAGCTGATTGTTCCTTAAAATATATTTTCTTGTTATTCCCACCACGGTAAACTTTTCCAGGCAGGATTAAGGCACATTCTAAGAGAGCCTTGTTTTCTTTGATATCACATTGGAAAGTGGTGGACTCTTGAAGCATTCTAAAGGCACATTTGTGGTCCTTTGTACATATTACATACTGTATTCCTTTTCCAGGTCCAGGACAGGGCTTTGCTAGGACCATTTTCCAGGGTCACCTGGACCCTTATCCTTCCTCTTCCTGGGTTAGATAAGCTTCGGTAATCAACCCAAATACTACTTGCAGGAGTGAGAATAATGAAAATAGTACATTTGTATAAATTGCCCTTCGTCATAGCAGTAGATGTTCAAATTCCTCACTGCTGGAGTAGCCACCCCTACCCTTTATCCCACTAGTACTGTATATAGTTCATTGTTGGGATATAAAGTTTTATGTTTGTACCTTTTGGGGAGTATTTCGGCAAGAAAGTCCTGAAGGTGTCTGCACTCTGACTGCTGATTTCCCTCCAAAGGGCTAACAATCAGCTGAGTGCTGGTGTGAACAGGCGCCAGAGCTTTTCCAAATCTGTCTAGGTGTATCCTGGGCAGGATACATCCCAAACAGCCAAAGGCTACTGCAGCAGAGAGGAATTCAAATATCTACTGTTATGGTAAGTGCAACTTTCACTACTGTACTTTATTATATACATGCACTTTGGTGCATCTCAGACAGTTTGAGTGGGATGGTTAAGCTGACATTTTGGAGCCTAGTACACTAACTCTGGACTAGTTAGCCCTTAAATTGTAGGGGATTCCTGTAATTGCAGTAAGCTTTTTTAAAACTAGATCAATAGGAAAAAACAGTGATTGAAATTGAGCATATATACCCTGCCTTCATGTAACAGTGCATTAAAGGAGGTTTTGTTAACATGTGGTTCACACTACTGTTAATTCATGAAAATATATGAAACCAAGGAATTCTGTAGGCAGAATTTTGTACTAGTAAGTATTCATACAGCAGTGCTATTGTGTATCAGTATAAAGCATATTCCTTTTAGAAATATCAGTGCACATAGGATCATAGACGTTATTAGACTATTGGCCCTTACAAGCCTAAACAAGAATTAAACCTATGTTCCAATAAGTCAGCACCCAATGCTTCTGTTCAGCAGGGACACAGGTGGAATCCCAGGGGGTGTATTTTCTGTTCCTCCTCCAGTTATCCAGGTTGTGCTTAAAAAGGACTAATGAAGTACTCTGCTTGACGTGGAGCGGGAGTCTGTTCCACAGAAGGGGGGAGTCTCTGGGAGTATCTTTCAGTTATCACTGTAGGGATAAAACAGTTTAGTGCAAGTAGATTAGTGAAGTATTTCAGAGTTATGTTGTCAAGTATAGGTTTAGGAATAAAACTGTGTGATGCGAGCAGGCTAACATAACATAGTATACAGTATCACTTCTAAGTAATTATATTGCAGTTACTTGCACTTACCTCATTACATCTGAGTGATGCCTCCAGGTGCATCTGCAGTTAACTCCTATTGACACCGCTAGGAGACAAATATTGCTTGTTCATATTTGCATCAATAATTCCAAAGCCATTTCATATACAATGTTTTAAAAGATTTTACCTTAAAGCTTACGCAATGGCAAACACATCTGCATTAGTATTTGACCTCTGACTAGTGCAGGTAAATATATATTAACTGTTGTTTTTATGATACTAACTTATATAAATATAATTTTCACATTTTCTAAATATCTCAGCAACCAAGTAACACAGAAATCCCTAGCCTCGTATGAAAGCTCTGGACTAGATGAATAAAATGCTGTTGATGGTATGTGTGTAACTTGAGTGGTTGCTGAGCTATTAAGTTCACATAATCTTACAAATGTAATAGTAACTGTTTACTGTGACTTATAAAATTTGGTTTAAAACATGGAACCTAAAGAATATATTAAAATAGTTTGCGCTGAAGTGTTTGCCATTTATACTTTCATAACCCCTATGGTTCCAGAGATATGAAGATTTGTTTGAAATGTGAGAACATAATTTGATTGTCAAAAGGCTTAGGCTCTGCCCATTGGAAGTTACAGTGCAAACTTCCTAATCTCCATTGGAGTAAATGAGTTAAGAAAGAGCACTGCAGTAAAACATTACAGAAGGTGATCAACTCTTTGTACAAGAGTAGTCTAGATTAAATAAGTCAGTGTACGATTCATCAAGACTGTAGGCTTTTCCTCAGGTTCCTGGTAAGGGAGAAACTCTTCCAGTAAACATTCTTTCCATTTATCCTTTCCAGTACACAAAGGGTCTTTACAAAATTGGTTTGAGTAGTTGTGCACTTGAGAACCAGCAGGCCATATGTCTGTCCTTTTAATAGACTAGAACAAGAAGCTAGGAATGTGCTCTTGGTGGAACTTCTGAATGTGAAAAAGCTTTATCTTCCTAGCAAGGAGAGTGCTTATTCTTCTGTCCTTTTTCGTTGACCTGGCCCAAAAACAGAGCTTTCTGGATAGGGAAATTTTAAGGGCTCTAGGTCACTTGTCAGCATCTGTCTTCATGATGCCCCTAACCATTGCTAAACATGAGAAAATTCAGTGGTATCAGATGAGTCTAAAGCTACAAGACAGCCATGTCTCAGTGATTTCCTCTCATTCCATCTGTAGAAAGCCAAAAACTCTAACTGCTGATTGGTAGCCCTTGGAAGGGTAATCAGCAGTTAGAATGTAGACAGTTTCAGTATTTCCTTGCTGCCTCAAAAGGAAGCAGCTGTGCGGCTTCTCAAGAGCAACAATTGATTTCAAGCTTCATTTCTGGCAAATAAGTCTCCAAAAGTTAACCCTTCCATACACAAATCATTGCCCTTTTAATACAATATAATATATTTTATTTTCCGACTAAAATTGTTTACCTTACATGGCTGCAAACTGATCAACAGCTTGACTTCACCTCTCCCAGTGTGAAAAAAGAAACTGAAAGACAAGGACCAGGAGCTCTGCCATTTTTAATAAATTCAGTTACTGGCTAGCAAGTATTACTGCCTGGATACCAGCAAAGAAGAAACTGAGACTCTGAAAGAAAATCAGCTGGAAAAGGTGACGAGAAAACATTGACTTTGAAGAATCCTGCTGCCATTCAATCAAATACCTTATACCTCATATTATTACACTTACCTTATATTGCACTTACCTTATACCTCTTATTATTACACTTACCTAATATTATTACCAGTACCTTATACCTCATATTATTACACTTACCTTATATTGCACTTACCTTATACCCCTTATTATTACACTTACCTAATATTATTACCAGTACCTTATACCTCATATTATTACACTTATCTCTACTGCATATTTCTTCCCTATTTACTTTTATGTATTGTTAAATTCCTCTCTACTACTTTTAGGTACACTTTATGGTGAATCTGACCTTCTTTGTCTGTTAACACACAAATATCAATGAGCTTCCAGTATTCCTATAGTCTTAAATTATTGTCCATATTCTTAGTTACTCCTGAACAGCAGTGGTGGTGCTGCGATAGCGTTGTTGCCTTACAGTAAGACGCTGTCCAGTTCGATTCTTAGCTAGAGCGTCTTCTGCATGGAGACATGCGTGAATGGGCGTACCTTCGTTGAAGGTTGTGCATCAGGGCTGGTAACTCGGCACGTAAAAATCAACTACCAATCATTAGCAGACCGGAGTTCCGCTGTGGCGACCCCTAACCGGGAAAAGCTGAAAGACGCAACAACATTCTTGGTTACTCCTGAAAATCATTCAAACTTTTTACCTGTAAATATGTAAATAACTCTTTTTTTTCCCTCTTGGTATCTCATGGCTGTCCAAATAATATAATCTATGTGCTCAGACTTGTGTTGAATTTTATAGTTACTGTCCAACTCTGTTGCTTTAATATAATCTGTATTGAATGTTATAAATACTGTATAACTCAACTGCTTTAAATCTCTATCTGTAATATGTTTTTATTGACACTGTATAATTCAATTACTTTTTTCTTTTTTGTAATTCTTGGAGATTTTTTCCTCGGGTCCCCATTGAAAATGGGCCAAAAGCCCAGCTGGACTAACCGGTCAACAAATGTCAATAAATAAATAAATGTGGTCAGAGCTGATTTAAAATACATTAAATGGTGACGGAGTATATCAACTCAAATAAAAGACTGCAAAAATGGCAGAAGCTTTAAACAGATACTCAGATGAGCTGATAAAAATGCAAAAGTTAGCGGTTGAAAAGAAGAAAAGGCTGATTGAATGAATGTGAGACTGCTCAAAAAGTAATGTTGTAAAGAGTAGAATTAGAGGACAGAGCACATTGTGAAAACCAGAAATTTTCTGTTGTACCAGAGAAACTAGAAGGAACAGAACGTATTAATTTTAAGAAATCACAAATAAGTAACTGGACTGGTATCCCACAGCAGGATCTGTTAATTGAAAGGGCACATCATGTATATGATCCAAGCTGAGAAGGCAGCTAAGACCTGTGTTAACAAAGATGCAATCCTACCAGCAGAAAGAGTTGATCCTGATAAAACTCTGGCAGAAAGGCAAAGCATTAAAAATTGGAGAATCTGTGTGTTTTTGGGAAATTATTCACTGTACACAAGGCAGAAGAGAAATTTTTTCCAGCACTCAGGGAATGTCAGGAAGCAGATGTGAGATTCAAGCTGTTGTATTGCAGCTGTCTTCAGAAAATTTTTCCTGGAAGATGGAAGTCATTTTTGATGCAGAACAGGCTAAGGAAGAAATACAAAAGTTTGTCCAACAAAAAGTGAGCCGTCAAGTAGAAGGGGAAAGTGCTTCTCATTCTTCTGAAAACAAAGCACATGGAGAGATTTTGCCAGTTAAACTTTTTCTAATGTTTCAAAAGAAAATCCTTGGCAGAGAAACATATGGGAGTTAAACAAGCAGAACTAGAGTCCAGAGTTGGGAGATGGAGATGAACAGGAAAAAGACAAGCAACAAAGAAATTAGTGAATAAATGTGAAGATTACAAAACATCAGTTGCATTTGTGAAATACGACTGTAAAGGAAAAAGTGGAAAGAATGGACTTTTGTTGACTGTTAAACTTGTGGGGAATTGAAAGGTGTTTGTCTAAATTTGTCATTATTGCTGAGAAAGACACCAAGGGGAAGGGAAGAGAAAGGAAGAGGGTAACTGGAAGTAAAATAATTTGTTCTTAACAGTATTTCTTTAAAACTTTTCATATATTACATGTTCTGTAGTAAAGTATTTTTAGTTATTTTTGCATATGATTAGGATATAATGTAAACATGCCTTTTTTCTGGTTTCATTTTTAGTATTAAGAAATGTATGCAGTACAATGCAAAAAGACAAAAAAAGCAATACAAAAGCATATTTAAGTTAATAGGCTGTAATCTTGAGCAGTTCAGGTGGAGGATGGGGTGCAAAAGTACACGGATCATAATATATGTAGAGCTCACACTTTCTCTTACTTTTACATAGGTGAATGTCTGGGTTTAGACCCTTGGCTTAATCTAATAAATTCTAAGTGGGGGGGGGGGGAATAAATATTTTAGCGATAAATGTTTAAGCTTGTCTTTCGGGCTGCACTAGAGACTGCATTTTTCTGTTTTCACATGTTTCCATGGAGACAAGCCGATAACAGGGCACTAAAAAGCCAACCACTGATTTCTTCAAGGCTAAAAGTTAGTGATGTCCTTCCATATAACTGTTCCAGTATTCTGTATGATAGGGATCCCCTGCCAAGGGCAGCTCAATGTCTGGCTAGTATACCGAAGCCTTTGGTTGTAAAGGGTATGCAGTACGTCACATGTATTCTCCCTGTGCACAGCATAGTGCATAAAGGTGACATCTGGACATGCCATCCTCAGAACTTCTTGTCTGCCAGTCCAGACACCATCTTCAATCATCTGTCTGAATGCACATTCATCTGTTTGTTCTACCACTTTCAGTAAGTGCCCTATTGCATTTTTTGATTTTATTTACCTTATGTGTACCTTATAATCTGGTTGTGGTGTCTCATGTCATCCAGAAAGTGGAAATGCCAGTGCGGGAGACAGATTCCCCATAAAGATGGTCACAAGCAGTGTTTGTTCTGTTTAGGCGTTTCACATGATCATACATCTTATAAAATTTGTCAGTCTTTTCTCCATAAGACCTTGAGGGGTTGGCTTTCTTCCCTACTGATTGATCTTGAGAACCAATTACTTAAATTGTTGGCTAAGTATACCATGAAAGGATCTTCCCAGCCTGATTGCCAGGCATCTACTAAGAAAAAGGCCAAGACATCTCTCTTGAGGCTGGTAAAAGCTTTGAGGAATGTCTGGTTTCTTTCTCTGACTCCTCTCCTGTGATTGTTTTCTTTGGAGGCCGGCATGGACCCGATGCCATGCACTTCCATGGAGGTTTTGCAGACATCCACCTTGGATGTACATGGGGAATTGTGGCTGGTTATTACTGAATGGTCCAGGGGTGTTGCTCAAATTTTAGTTAGGGAAGCAGTCCCGATTACCATTGAGTGTCATCAGGGGTCAGGGCCACCAAAATTTTTTAAGGCTACTGCCCCACTCAGAGAAACAGAAAACTAAACATATTTCACCTGCTCTCAAAGATCCTTAGAGTAAATGGTAGAACTTCACTCAAGACTTTGTCCTTATGGCTCTCAAGCCACCACAGGATGTTTCTGTCCACCCCCCCCGGTCTTCTACCCCTCTTAAAAAGCTTAGGGAGCAGGATTCTTCTGAGGAAGAGGATGCTGATTCTGAAGAAGAGTCCCTGACTTTTTCCTCACAGATTCCTTTGCCTCTTGTCTGTGGTTCTGTGGAAGAAGAGTCTATTAGTCCTGGCTCTCCTTTTGAGAAGATTTCATTTGGTGATGAATGATGGAATTTTTCAAATGGGCCTGTGGTCAAGTGCCTGATGTTCAGAAGAGGTGCTATGAATTTTTGTAAATTGAGTCTCCTAGTCCCTGTGCTATTCCTCTAGTTCTTGCTGCCTTACTTGGATGTTTTTTCTACTACTTCTCAGGCTCTTGATTCTTGACCCCTGCTTCCAAAAAATTTGATAGGTTTTATAAAGTGCCTGACAACTGCAAGTTTTTGGATGTGTCCCTCTGCTGACTCTCCTGTGGTGTCAGTGGCTTTTGATAAGCTTTCCAAATTGTTCCTTCCACTAAATTGTTGAATACAAAAGTCCATGCAGGTACAGCCAAGTACAAAGGCAAAATGATGAATCCAAACAGCAGCAGCCAGCACTTCAAATCAGCAAAACCATTTAATATTATTTCATTAAGGAACAGACCGGTTTCGGCAGCTTCATGTCGTCATCCGCGTTAAAGTTCCAAACAACAATGCCACTTTTAAATATACAAGTTGTGAAGACTGGTAGAGATGGGTGAAGGCTGCCAGCCAGCCTAGTCAAATAGATTTGGTACATAATTCTATCATTTGTAAATACTATGAATGTTGAACTTAAAACAATGTAGCAACATTGCCCTCTTCTGTAAAGAAAGCTAAGTCAAGCATTTCTTGTTGATCCTTTGAAATTAAAATTACTTTGTCTGTTCCTTTGGAGTCAAGTCTGGAGTAAGCATCCTGCCTATTTTTCAAGGCTAAAGTTAATGACCAGAATTTACATGTGGAATGTCCTTTATTGCTCTAAGTGTAAAAGAATGTAAATGCAGTTTCTGTTAGCCTGGGAACACCAGGAAAGTGTAAAAGATGATGTAATGTTTATCAGAACTGCAATAGCAATTTAAACAGTGAGAACCAGAGATTATTAAGCATTTTTGTCTGACTATATAACTCAGCACTCTGCCTGTTGCTCTATGTAAGTAAGTTATTTTAGAAGTGTGTTTCCTTGTAGCAATAGCTAGGACTTAGAAAGTTTAGACCAAGTGTTTTTCTGTGATATCAGAACTGTACTACTGATTTATTTTAAGTATTTCTGTGTGATCTCTGAACTGTTTTGACTAGCACTGTGTAGTGGAAAGTATTGTCTTGTGGTTTTAATTATTTATTATTAAATATTTTAAAACCTTTTAACTGTGGCTATTTTGTGTAGCGGTAAGTTAAGCTCTAAGAGTACATTGCATGTATATAAGGATCCTGTACCAGGTCACTCTAATAAGCCTTAAGACTGTTTAGTCACACTTGCCAATTGGATAATAATATTGCACAGTAATAATTGGACACCCTTTTAAGGGCCTTTGGGTAGCTGATAATATTAGCTGGGTGGTGGCAGTAATTACTACCGTATAGTCTGGGTAAAAGGGGCACAGCTGGAGAACCTGTGCCAGCCTTCCCCAGGAGTGTCTGTGTGGTTGTATAAACTTATCTCAAAGTGTGTGTGTCAGCTACTTGGGCAGGGGCATGCAGCACTGGTTGGACAGAGAGGGTGGTGGAGATTTTAGCTTGCCCAGTTAGGCTGAGATCTTATTGGGCACCTGGGGAGCAAAGGAGCGACCATCCCCAGACTGTCTCTGTGTGTTCCTAAGGGAAATTGCACTTTACTGTGTGTATTTGTTATCTTTTTCTCATATATGAGATGCCCTCTCTGGTGTTAGTGGTGAGGATTGAGGCTCCTTGATTACTGGGCTAGGGCACGGGTGTCACACAAGTAATAGAGAACCATTACAGTATCACCACCCTTTTAAAGAGAACCGCATCACTTTATTGAGCCCCGGTGAAAATAAAGCCCCCAATCTCGCTGTCCAGGAATATTCCTTGTTATTCAGGATACCATGCCAACCTAACTTATTACGTGAAGTTAGATTACTTCTAGCAATAATAGTAAAATTAATCACAGACGAAGGATGCTTCTGGACATGTTTATATAATGTATTAGATAAGCGCCCATTTCTAATGTCACTCATATGCTCCGAAATCTGAGTTTTGAGTTGTCTGGATGTCTGTCCTACATAAAAAGCTGAACATGTGCAAGTAGTTAAACTACACAGTCAGAGCAGCAAGTACCAAAATAAAGGATAACAAATACTCTGAGGGTATTCCTAGATGTAAATTGCTTTGTTTTTAAAAGATACTTACATGCAGAAAAATGTCCACATTATTGTCAACCCGCCACAGGGATGCAATTTATTGTTCTGTTCTCTATATATCCATTTTGTGTCTAACACTTTTCTTATAATGATTAAAGTAATTGCTAATAGTTTTTGCTCTTCTGTAAGAAAATAAACAACTTGCAGGAACTAACTCTGATATTTGTAGGAACTAACTCAAATATTTTATCTACCATAAGGATGTCCCAATGTTTGAGGATGAGATGCTTGAATAACCCTACATTACTACCATAATTAGTCACCAGCCTGAAAACATCCTTCCTAAATGTATGTTTTTCATACTGCAACAACTGTGTTCTATCAACTTCTTGGACAGAGACTCTAGTGGTTATAACATCCTTATGATTATACCCCCTGTCACAAAATCATCTAACCAAATCAAGTTCCTGTGTCTTGCATTCAACATCTGAGGAACATATTCTATGAACTCTTAAAAACTGTGATTTGGGAATATTACGGACAGTGTGGGGTGGATGGCAGCTAGTGGCATACAAAAGTGTGTTAAACTCCATGTTTTTCCTATACACAGTAGTGTTTAAAGTGCCATCAGTATTTTTTGAGATGGCAACATCCAGAAAAGTGATATGTGAGAGATCATATTGAACACTAAATTGTATACCCCATTTATTTTTATTAAGATATTCCATGAACTCATCCAAATAAGTTAAATCAGACTTCCAAACAAGCCAGCAATCATCCAGGTATCTACACATATATATCTATGGACTCCAAAAAAAATATTATGAGTAGCATCATAAATCTACTCCTTAAGAAAACCCATGAATAGATCAGCATAAAAGGGAGCAAAGGATGCTCCCGTGGCAGTACCCCTGAGCTGTAAAAAACATTCTCCATTAAAGTAATAGACATTTTTAGTGAGAACATGTTCTGCAAGGCAGATTAAAAATGTATTGAATCCGGGGCTATACAATGCTGAACGGTTTAACCAATAATACAATGCCATTAACCCAGGCCAATGTGGAATGTTGGTGTACAAAGATGCACCATCCAAAGTGCACATATACGAACCTATCTCCAGCTGCGTATCTTGAATAATATTCAAAAACTGGGTGGTATCTTGTATACGTGAACATACACCATTTAACGGAGGGTGTAGATAGTAATTAAGAAAGACAAAGGTTCAAATAGCTACAACCAGAAACAGTGGGTCTGCCAGGAGGGTGTGTGAAATTTATATGTATTTTGGGGAGCAGATAAAAATATTGTGGAGTGGGATCCTAGACTGAGTTGAAAAACAACTTGCTTAGAAATAATCCCTTCATCCAAGGCTAGCTTCAAGAAACAATCAATGTCATGTTTAAACTTCAAAGTGGGGTCTACGACCAATTTTTGATTAAAATGATTGTCAGAAAGTTGTTTATATACTTCTGATAAGTACATTGTCCAGCCCGAAGTCACCACAGTCTGTCTGCTGTATTAATGACCACATTTGTATTGTCCTTAACGATTTATTAAGGCCTGTTGTTTAGCCGTGGATAGGTTATGTTGTACATCCCTGCTGGTATGGAAATTAAAATGTAAATCTTTTAAAACACTTTTCCCCATGATCTGGCACACCCTTATTATGAAAAAATAACTTTAAATTAAGCTGTCTACAAAACATCAGGACATCCTTAACAAAAATGTCTTCTGGAACAGAAGTAGTAGGAACAAAATTTGAACCTTTGTTTAATAAATTAACTTCCGACTGAGATAGCTGAAAAGAAGAAACATTGTGCACATTAGAACTGCATACTAGTTCAGGACTATCAGCCTTAATAAAGCATCTATATCTCTTGGAGCATTTACAACCAACCCTTCTCCTAATCCCAAAGGGTTAGCCACATTCCTCTTTTTAGCAAACGGGGAATTATTTACAGCCTCAACATCTGTTTCCCCAGCTGAAGTACAATCCTCAGCTGATGTTTCCAGAGGGCTATCAGATTTTTTAAGAATGGACTTAGTTCATTTAACTGATTTTTGTACAGAAAATGATGTACCATTAGCCTAGTCTCTTGTATCCCTTTGGAATGTTTTATGTTTGCGTTCCACTAAATTGTTGGCATCAGTTAAGGATAACAGAACTATGGAGAGACTGGGTAAGAAGGTATATACTTCTGTTGTGCTCACATTTAGAGCTGTTAATTATCAGACACATATGGCTAAGTATGTTTTGGCTTTTCTCTGTCAAGCCTATCAGGCTATTTCTGATCTTCCTGATGCTGAGAAGAAAGCTCTGCCCTTGCCTTGCCTGGGACATGCTCCCAAGTGGCTCTCACCATTCCATTAAATGCAGCTACGATGCAGCTGATGCTTCATCTAGGGCTGCTGCTTTTGGATCTGTTTTGCGCAGGTATTCTTGTCTCAGACTTCAGCCTTTACCTGACGATATCAAGGTTAAACTGATGGATGCTCTTTAGGATGGTAAGCATTTGTTTGCTGCTGCAAAGTTTAAGTCCCTGCAAGAAAAGGTAAGGCCTTACAGGAGTTGAAACATTTTTTTGTTTCCCTGTGCCCGAGTTTCAGAGGAATTATCCTAATAAGCCGGCCTTTGATGTAGACAGTCTCACCCCCCCCCCCCCAAAGGTAAGAAGAGTGGTTGAAGGGCTGCCCCTGCTAAGGCTACCCACTCTCCTTGTACTCAGAAGCCTACTTCTGCTAAAAAACTAGGTGCTGTCGCACTATCCTCTTCTCAGTCACATTCCTGTTTCTCTGTCTTTCCCTTTCTCTTCCTGTTTGGGTAAAGGCCCTGGAGCCTATATAAGCCTAGCCCAAGAAGATTCCCTGGAATCATGCTGCCCAACGTTAGTTGCCCCTGTCAAGCAAAAGCAAGGCCACTGAAGTGATCCCCAGGGTGAACTTCCTATTGCCCATCCACTCGTCAAGATTTCTCTTAGAGGGCCAGTGAAGTGCTCTGCTTGACTGAATGAGTATGGGAAGTCTCTGGGTTAGGAATCTTTCCCTTCAGCATGTTCTGTTTATTGTGGTAATGAGGTTTAGGTCCCTGGAGCATGTGGCACGGAGGAATTGAGATTTCTTTAGGTGTAGCATATCTAGCAGCTCCGGGTCAGATGTGACTTTGTCGGTCAAGCAGAAATCGCCTCTAAGTAGGCAATAAGAGACACAGTATAGCTGGAGTTTTTTTTAGTCTGTTCATATAGGGCATGTGTCTAAGGTCTAAGATCCTGTTAGTGAGGTATTTTTGTGGCCTTTCCCATTGTAGGTGTCTGGTGAAGTACATACCAAATGAGACATTGTATTCTATAATAGGTCTAATGAGGGATGAGTAGAGAGGGATTATGACCTCTTTCTTCCTGGATGAGAAACCTTTTGTAATGAGATGTGCCACATAGGACATTCTGACTACAGTGGCAATGTGGTTATCAAAGGAGAGAGGTTGCTGTCAACCTGTGTCCCCAGTTCTCTTATCACACCTTCGGTGTTTAGTGGACTACCACCTATGTGGTAGTTTATGGGCACAGAAATTTTCCCAAAGGGAATGACAATGCACTTTTTGGCACTGAGCTTAAGGCCATGGTTCTGGCACCAGTCATTGGTGTCAGTGAGGCCTTTTTGTAGAATGTCAACATCAGTTGGAGAGTCAGTAATGGCTCCCAGTTTGCAGTCATCTGTGTACTTGGTCAGCCAGAGTCCCTTTGTGTTGGCTTGAACTTCAGAGACGAAGATGCCAAATAGGAGAGGACCTAGGACCGATCCTTGTGGGACACCACTTGTAACTGGTCAGTAGTCAGATTTGGAGTCTGCTACTTTCACAGTGTGGGTTCTATCATTGAGCCAGTTGGCAACCCATCTTATGACATAGGGGTTTATGC
Source organism: Protopterus annectens (assembly GCF_019279795.1). Taxonomy (NCBI): domain Eukaryota; kingdom Metazoa; phylum Chordata; order Ceratodontiformes; family Protopteridae; genus Protopterus; species Protopterus annectens. The sequence goes on along the minus strand of NC_056729.1, from coordinate 353,664,732 downwards.
CTAGTTTAGTGAGTCTGTCTATGATTACTGAGTGAGGGATGGTGTCAAAGGCCTTGGCAAGATCTAGGTAGGCTGTGTGAACTACCATTCCCTCATCCACAGCTCTGGTGACAGACTCGAAGAAGTCTGTCAGGTTGAGCATGCATGATCTGCCTTTCACAAACCCAAACTGCGTGGGGTCCAGAGTTTGGAGATTCTCTATGTCCTTTATTTATAAGGGTCATGATGATGCGCTCCATAGCTTACATATCTGACTCGTCAGGTTAATGGGGCAGTAGTTCCCAGAGTCTGTAGTCACTCCTCTTTTGTAGAGTGGGATGGCCATAGCAGTGTGCCATTTGGTAGGAACAAAGCCTGAAATGAGGCTGTGAGTGAACAGGGTACTTGGGTGGGGGTGCCAGTTCACTTTGTAATTTGTGTAGAACACAGCCAGGGATATTATCGGGTCCCATGGAAGCTGTATTCTTGGCTTTGGACAGTGCGTTTTTTACCTGTGTAGCAGTGATAATAGGGACTTGGCATTCCTCAGGTATTGTGATAGGCCCTTTAGGGGGTGAAAGGGGGGGTAAAGTTGTGAGTGAACAGGGTACTTGGGTGGGGTGCCAGTTCACTTTGTAATTTGTGTAGAACACAGCCAGGGATATTATCGGGTCCCATGGAAGCTGTATTCTTGGCTTTGGACAGTGCGTTTTTTACCTGTGTAGCAGTGATAATAGGGACTTGGCATTCCTCAGGTATTGTGATAGGCCCTTTAGGGGGTGAAAGGGGGGGGTAAAGTTCGCACTGAACCTGTCGGCCAATATGTTGGCAGTATCAGTTGGTTTGTATATGTATTGCCATTGTGCTGTAACTCAGGGCAGATCTGAGTATTGCCATGTAGATTCTTGACAAAACTATAGAATCCCTTGTGGTTGTCTTTAGAATCTGCAGCAATTTTGTTTATGTAGCTAACTTTAGAGGATTTGATGATGGATCTCAGTTTTTTTTTTTTTTGCTGCGGCTGAAAAGGGAGTTTTTCCAGTTTTGGGACTGCACCCTTTTCTGCGACAGTTTTTTCCTTCTGTTATAGAGTTTGTTTATGGTGTGGGGATCATCAGATTGGCTTCCTTTTTTTGGAGGAGAGCGTCTTCGTTCTGTTTGGTATGGCCCGTTCTATGCACTTGTGTATGTGCTCATACAGTGCATTGCTGCATGATTCAGTCATGCATGTATTTTACATTTGCTTGGACGTCGTGAAGTTAGCCACCTCTGTTTTTAGAAGTCCAAAATTGGCTTCTGAGAAGTTTTTTTTTTTACAGTGGTTTCCTTGGGGGTGGGGTGGGTATCCATAGTGAATAGCTTGTGGTCAGATCTGACCAGGGAGGAGTTGATTACTGGTGTAGAGCAACGGTCGCCCATGTTAGTAAAGACCAGGTCAAGGATGTTTCTACCCTTGGTTGGGATAAGAATGAGTTGGTCCAGGGCGTTTGAATTAATGAATTCCAGAAAACGTTGAGCAAGCATGTTGGTACACGAGTAATTTTCCCAGTTAATGGAGGGGTAGTTAAAGTCTTCCATTGTAAGGGTATAGGGTTGTACCCTAATATTTTCCAGTGTGTTTAGGAATGTGGAGTGGGAGGCTTGGGACAAAGTGGGGGATCTACAGCAGGCTACAACCTGGGTTGCAGTTTTACCCAGTGTTAGTTGTACTTGAAGTATCTCTGATGTGTTATGCTGGGCTACTAGTCTGGAGGTGTGCATATCCTTTATGAATATGGAGACACCGCCACCTTTAGTGCTTCGGTCCAGGTTTAGGTGCCGAAAGGTCTGGTATGAATTATAGCCTGCTAGTGCTGGGGTGCTGTCCGGAGCCTTGAACCAGGTCTCATTCACTGCACAGATGCCGATGTTCTCCATTTTAAGGAGTGCTTCAAACTAGTGCATTTTGAGATTTAGACTTCTAGCATTGAGTAGCATAACCCTCAGATTTTGTTTGCTTGTAACTGTTATGGTGGTAATTTTGTCTTCAGGACATTGCCTAAAAAAAGCACTATAGGGGTAGTAAGAGCCTTGGCCAGCATCTGGAATCCCTGGGGTGACAGGTGCAGGCCATCTCTGTCGATCATGTCATCCCAGGCAGACAGATAATGGATCCCCTTAGAATGACACCAGAAACTTAGCCAATTGTTGAAGTCAATCATTTTCTGCTTGTACTGTGGTATCATTCTGGGTGATGGTAGGATGCTACTCAGAGCTAGGGTCATACCTGGCTGAGCTTCAAGATCCGAAAGCTCCTATCTGTCTCTTTTCATGTAGTCCAGGGAGGTACGTCTCAGGTCATTCACATCAACATGGACAATGACAAGAGTCATATTTGTACCTGTTGTGGAGTGACCCAAGTGCATGCGTTATGTGGCAGATCCTGACACCCGACAGGCAGCTGAATGTAACTTTCTCCTTATTCAGCCTAGTGAGTGGGACATCAGTGTGCCTTACTATTGAGTCACCTATGACTAGTGTATTGGATAAGTTGTTTTGCCTTATGGGCTTTGGTTGACTGGCACGCTGTTTGTGAGCTGTGTGTCTCATGGTTTGTGCTGGGTTGCCGTCCCTTCAAATCTTGTTTCCTCTGCTACTTCCTCAGGCCTTTCTGGTTTCCCTGGATCTCAAGGATGCTTGTCTACATATTCCTATTCATCCCCTTTTTAGGCAGTTTTTACATTTCTCTGTTTTGCCGTTTGGCGCCTCTGCTGCTCCACGGGTCTTCACCAAATGCGTCACCCCTGTGATTGCTTTCTGCAGGCTAAGGGGGAGCACAGGTCTTTCCTTACCTGGAAGACCAGCTTATTCAGGCCTCCTCTCAAGAGATCTTACTTCAGTATCTTCACTTTACCATTTCTGTCCTGCAAAGCCTGGGCTTTACGATAAAGTTCCAGAAGTAATTTCTGACTCCTTCTCAAGATCAGGTTTTTCTGGGTTGCAAGATCGAGACTGTTCCAGAGCTGGCACGTCTGTCTCCTCCCAAGGCCTCGACTCTCATTGCTTTCTTTCAATCCCTTCTTCTTCTGGCTTCAGTCACAGCTAGAGAATTTGAGAGCTTTGGGTTACATGACTTCCACCATTCCTATGCTGCCTGTAGCCAAGCTCCATATGAGAGAGCTTCACTGGTTTCTAAAATCTACTTCCATGCTTCAAGTGGGAACTTTAGTGGTGGATTCATCAGTTGTCCCTCAAACCATGGCTTCCTTTTCAACTTCCAATCCCCTTAAAAGAACCTTTTCACAGATGCCTCAGATGTGGGATGAGGGCCTCCTTCGACTCTCTGAAGGTACAGGGCCTTTGGTCTCTCTAACAAAAGAAAGACCACATCAATATCAAAGAGATGAGAGCTCTTCTGCTGGCTCCAAGCTTTTCATTCTTTTTCTTCCAGGGCCTCTCAAGATTCTAACAGATAATACCACAATGATATGTCCACAAGCAAGGGGGGAACGACGTCTTATCTTCTATGCAGGTTAGCCTTTCAAGTTTGGGAGCTATTATCCAATATCAGGTGACTCTTCAGGTCATTTACATCCCTCAGATCAAAACATAGTTGCAAATTCTCCGAGTAGGTCCATAACACTTATCCCATGAGTGAATGCTTTACAAGGATGTGTTTCTTGGCATTGTCCAACAGTCCTCTGGCCTGGAAGGTGGACGCCGTCTCTTTCATGGAAACGGAGTTTATATATATATATATATATATATATATATATATATATATATATATGCCTTCCCTCCCCTACCTCTCATTCCAAAAGTCCTGTTAAAGATAAAGCAAGATACTCCCAAAATCTTGCTTTAGGCCCAGATAGCACTGGATCCCTCCTCTTCTGCATCTTGCCAAGGGCAGTCATTACAGGTTACCTCACAGGGTGGACCTGCTCAGACAAGACAACGGAACTCTGTTCCATCCCCACTTGTCCACTCTTCAACTGACACTTTGGGTGATAGGGTTTTGATCCCCTACACACACTTATTTTTCTGAGGACGTAATCCGGGTCCTGCAGGAGACCAGGCAATCCACTACTAGGAAATCTTACTTATCCAAATGGAAGAGGTCTTCTGTTTGGTGTCTTTCTCGTAACCAGAATCCACTTTCTGTGCATGTCTCTCTTGTTCTCTCTTATTTGTGTGAATTGCTCAATGCTGGGTTGGCATATTCTTCTGTTAAGGCTCTCACCTATCAGCTTGTCTGTGTTTGTGTCTGCCTTTGCCTCCCTCTTTAGCCTCTAGATTTGAGGCCAAACAGTTTCTTAAAGCCGTCCTTTACATTAGGCCTCCCAGGAAACCTGGCCCTCCTTCCTGGGATCTTAATTTTATTTTAGAAAAATTGACTGTGCTCCTTTTGAGCCTGCTGCTTCAACTTCCTTTTACAGCATTGTTCTTGAAAGACTGTTCTTCTTTTGGCCCTTACTTCTACCAGATGGGTGTCTGAGCTGCAAGCCCTTATGGCTGTTCCTCCTTTTTAGTTTTCCATAAGGACAGGGTGTCCCTTCGTACTAATCCTCCTTTTATACCTGAAGTGGTTAATGAGTTGTCTCTTAATCAGTCTATTAATTTGCCCATTTTTCCCCTTCTCTGCAGTCTACTAGTGAAACAGTGTTACATACCTTGGATTTGCATAGATACCTCAGATATTATTTGGATAAGGCTAAAGGTTTTCTTAAATCTGAACAGCTTTTTGTTTCTTTTCATTCCAGGTCTTTAGGTTTGGCTATTTCCAAGCAAACCATTTCTTCTTGGATACCTAAAGCCATTTCTTTTTGCTATTCTTTTCATGGAAAAAGCCCTTCCCTTTTCTGTGAAGGCTCATTCCACTAGAACTGTGCCTTCTTCTGGTGCTTTTTTTTTTTTTCAAGGGTTTAGATGCTAATTCTATTCTTGAGAAAGCAACCTGGACTTCTGTGCATACTTTTCCTAAGCACTATAAGTTGAATATATTTCTAGGACCAGAGCTGGATTTGCCAGGGCGATTCTCCATGGCTTCCTGGAGTTCTCTGCTGGCCCTTCCTCCTCCCAGTCTTATTTCTAGCTTTTGCACTCTCCCTATTGTAAAGAATACTGCAAAAGTGATATGGAAGGACATAGTACATTTGAGTACAATCTTACCATAACAGTAGATGCCCTTCTCTTCACTGTTGCAATATTTGCTCACTCCTCCCCCTGGTCCTTTCCTCCTCCTGGATGTGCTTGTTACATACTCTTATCCTTGGACTGTCACCTTTATGCCTTACACCGTACACAGAGAGTGTATATGTGATGTACGGTGTACCCTTTGCAACCAAAGTTTTTGGTATACTGTCCGGCCATTGGGCTGCTCTTGACAGGGGATCCCCATCATAAAGTATACTGCAGCAGTGAAGAGGACATCAACTGTTATGGAAAGATTTCACACAACTGCACTTCTGAAAGCATGCAAGTTTTTCATATCTGAGTGGGGAATAAAGATAAAAAAAATCATTTGAAGATGTATGTAGTTTTGTGTGTTTGTGTTAAGTTAATGAGTTCTGGGAGTGCGTTTCATTTTTTTGTTTGAGGGTTTTCATTAAAACGAAAAGTCTTGCAAAATGTGACAAAAGGATCAGGTTTTAACAATAACATAGGTTCAGGTTTTAGCTGCCATGTTTTCTTTGTTAATATTACTATTCTATGTATGTAGATATATATATATATATATATATATATATATATATATATATATATATATATATATATATATATATATATATATACTGTTTTATGCATGTGCATTTAGTATTTTTTGACTGTCCTATCATTCCTAGTGTGTGTGTATGTACATTTATTATGTAAATCTTATAGAATTGCCGCCTTCTCATTCTGTAGAATGGAGCATTTCTCCCTTGGCCTCAGATGAAAACAGGACTTGTGCCCAGTTGGACTTTCCCAGTAAACAAAAGCCATAAATGGAGATAAATGTATAAAGGATCAATTTGCCAAACATTAGTGGGTGCATGTATCGCAAAATTTGGAAATATATATGACAGTTTTTTTTTAAAACAAAAATGCCTAATAGGTGGAGGTATCGACTTCTTATAATGCCAACATCTTTTATATTATCTTGGAATATGACTGCTAACAGGGCTAGACAAAAAGGAAAGAATATTTAAGTATTATATTAAGAAATGAAGAGTGGTACAGCGGTAGCGTTGTTACCTCACAATAAGTGGTTCTTCTGTTCGATTCACGGATGGAGTGCCTTCTGTGTGGAGTCTGCATGTCCTCCCCATGGCCGAGTGGCCTTTGAAAGACATGCGTGAATGGGCGTGCCTTCGCTGAAGGTTGGGCGTCGGGCTGGCAAATCAGCACCATAAAAATCAATTGCCAATCATTAGCGGACCGGAGTTCCGCAGTGGCGACCCCTAACCGGGAAAAACCAAAAAAACAAAGAAGATTAAGAAATGAAGAGTGCAATTAGCAATGATATACATTTGGAAAGAACTGAGTGTGTGAATTTGATAAAGAAAAGTTTTCAGGATGGGTATTCAGCAGAATATCAAGGGCAAAAGAAAAGAGAACTTTTTGGTAGATGAGGTCCAGTAGTGGTGGAAGAGGAGGGAAAAAATTAATTGTATAGTTTAGTAAGAGACTACTGGCAAGGGAGGAGGATTACTCTGGCATATATTTATATTCCACCTAAAACTGCTGTTATGGAACTTAAGAAATTTTGGGGAGAAATAATCAGCTTTCAGAGGGGAATATTGTCTATGGGGAGTGGAGTTTTGATATGCAACAGTGAGTATGTATTTCGGGGCCCTAGAGGGGAAATGGAAGAAATGAGGGTAGATTTCTGCAAAAATTTATGAAAATACTTGGTATAGAAGATGTGAATTCAGTAGCTGGAACTCTGAAAGAATTTACATATTCCCCAAAGTACAATATCTGGGCAGAACTAGATATAAATTACATGGGCATTTAATTGAGAGCTTTGACACATTTAGTAACTGTTTCAGATTATGCATCAATAATAACGAAGATAAAAATGCAGAGTAATGAAGTAAAAATGAGACAGTGGCACTTCCCCCACCTACTTTTTAAAAAGAGAGGACTTTAAGGAATCAGTAGTAGAAATTATTTGGGAGTCATCAGGGAAGATGGAAGATACTCCAGAAATTATACCTAGAGAGTGAGATACAAGGAAAGCGGAGTTTAAAAGTAGAAATAAAAAGAGAAATGGTTGAGGTATCAATATTTATTTAGAGGTTCTGACAAAGATTTAAATATTATAGAATAAGGGGAATCTCACAGAACAAGAAAATGCACAACTGCGTAGTGCTAAATAGAAAATTAGGGAGTACCTGGATGTTATGCATGCATTTAGAAAGATTACTGTTAAGCAGCTCTATTTTATAATAACTCCAATGTGCAAAATGTTTAGCACAACTTAGGCAACATTAAGTAGCAAGGGTTGTTTTCAAATGTATGTAGCCTAAAACAAGAAGAATTCCAGAGATTGTGTACAGGTATTGGAGATATGCTGAAATTGTTTCTGAAAATTTGTATAAAGCAGAGAAATGGAGAAATCAAGAATAAGTGCAAATGGAAACATATGGAAGACTTAAACATCACAAGGTGAGAGGTAAATGAAGCATAGCAATTAACAGGTAAGACAGGAGGAGATGAGATAAAAATGACCAGTATGCAGGAAAGTGTCCAGGAATAGATGATATTCAGCTGGAAGTTTGGAAGCTAGGAGAGAATAAAATGATAAAGATCTGGAAAGTTTTGTTTAACAGTATTTTAAAGAGGGGGGAAGCACCAACATCCTGAAAGAAAGCTGTGGTGGCTGTAATACCTAGATTGAAAAGCCCCATCAGATCCTGCTTCATGTAGACCAATTTCAGTTTTAAATCATGATTATAAGGTTTTTGTCTATAATGGCTAAAAGAATGGTAAATGTATTGCCAAAATTGATAGATATGGATCAGTGTGGTTTTGTGGAGGGAAGGCAAACCGTTGACAATATTAATGGAACTGTGATGATCCAGAGGGAAGCAGAATGTAAGAAGATACTGCTGCTGCTGTTGAGTCTTGATGCAGACAAAGCATCCAACAGAGTAGGCTGGGAGTTTACGAGTAGGGCAATGGAAGCATTTTCATTCCCTGATACAATAATAAGATTAATTAGGAGGACACACAATAAATCAGAGGTAAAAATCAAAGTGGGAGGGTTCCTGTCTGGTAATTTGTGAAGGGGCTCCGAAATTGGTATGGTAATTATAAAAAATTGGCTTTATTTGCAGACAATATTATTTTGTATCTGATAAGCCAGAAAAGGCCACCTCAGTGGTGTGGAACATTCTGAGACCATTCCATTTTTTTTTCTGGATATAAAATTAATGAAGATAAAGCAAAGGTTATAGCTGTAAACTGTGTACCCACACAAGAAATGGTTGAGCAGTACCCATATTTATGAGGACATGATAAAATAAATTATTTAGGAGTATGGATTTAAATGGATTATGTTATGGCAGCTAAGGATATGTGGGAGGAAACTAAACAAAAGATAATACAAAAACTGAGAAACTGGAAGCTCCTGTTTATGGATAGCAAAATACAAGAAGTAAAAATGTTTTAGCCCCTTTAGTTTTATGCACAGGGCAAGCATGTTTTTATTAACCAGAGGATAAGTTGTGGATAAAAATAGAGAGTTGAAGGGTTTTATCTGGGAGGGCAATAGTCAAGTAGGATAAGGTGATCCTTCCAATAGAATAAAGTGCTTTAGGATTACATGATTTGAAGGGGTATTTTAGACCTACACGGTTAAGGTTCTTATACATAACACAAGAAGATAGAAACAATTCAAAATAGAAAGGGATGTTACTGAAACAAGGGGGAAATTCAAGAAATGAGAGAGTGGGATTTTGGATGCAGATCCATCCGTAGAATGCTAGCAATTCATACAGAATATTGTACTTAAAAGTAACAAAGTACTCTGAGTTAAGCCAACATGGTAGTAGAGAAAGGAAGGGTTAAAGAAAATAGGCAAGAGGGGTCTGGAATTTATGGGGGAGGCTGATTAAGGAACCCAAGGGTATTGAGAACAAGTCATTCGAAAGGGAAAGGTAATAGATTTTGAAGAGTCCAGGAAGACTGCCTTCCCTAGCAGGGATTGATATTAAGAGTATAGGCAAAGAAAAAGGGATAGAGGAATCCAAAGTGAAAGATCAACACTGGTTGAGTTTTTATTTGAATCTAGAACAGAAGCTGCTGTTAAAACAGGGATAATTAGAGCATATAAAATATTGCATTATAACTATAGGAATCAATCAGAGGTTGTCTGAAAAAATTGAGAAGAGAGATTAGATAAGCAATAAAACAGTTGGAGGATGTGTGTGTGGCTTCCAAATATGCAACATAGTGTACAAGATTCAGGATGTTTTCTTAGAAGTGCTTGCACAGGTACTTCTGTATCTCAAGCAGTCTCAAAAGAATTTTTCCTCAGGTAGATGGCAAATGTAGGAGGTGTGATGGGGAAGAAAGATGGCTGGGCGCACATGTTTTCGGAGTGTAATGAGATGGCAGACTAAAAATTCCTTCCAGAGTACTATGTCAGGAATACTGGGAGAGCAACCGAGTGTAACAAAGAAAATTACTGTTTTGCGCTAGGATGCAGGATCTGAATTTTCTAGACAAAATAAGGCCTTGATAAGTTCTGGCAGCTGTCAAAAAAGCACTTACTAGAAATTGGAAATCAAAGTCTAAACCAACCATACTTGAAGTAATGAATATTGTAACGGTGATAAAATAACAGGATCTTTAGATAAGGGTAAGAACAAATTACATATAAAATGGAAATTGTGGGAACAATACATGCTAAAAATGTTTTAGAAGGGGAATACTGTTTAACAGAAGGCAGGAATTGAATAATTTGTGATATTAGCTTGATTATATTATGTAGAAGAGTATACATGATGTATAAAAATGGTATTTCCCCTTTAGGAATCCTGTTATTACAATATTGGAAATTTTCTGTCAGGGACAGCTATTTTTCAAACAGGGCTTATTATTTTGTGGTAAAAGGATATTGTTTTTGAGAACTTTTATTGGTTTGCGAAGTTTTAAGGATTAGGAAGTGTTTTACAGAGCAGGCAATATTTTTGTTAAATGCTTTTGTATAGTTCATGATGACTTACTTGCTGTTTTTCTATCGGTGCACTTCAGAAATGGGACATTGAGTTCTGACAGGGCTTTTTGTGTACTGTTTTTGCTTTTGAAAGGGGAATGTTTAGGAAAGTGCACGCTGCTTGTGAACACTTGTCTATCGACATGCCTTCCGACCCACTCCGTGTTCCCATCAACCTATGTGGAATTGTTCGAAGAAGTTCACATTTTAAATAAAGTGAAAGAAAGCGCTAATCGCATTTGCCTGATTTGTACCATTACTGGATTAAGCTGTGTTTTCGGTTTGTTCTTGAGTTTGCGGCTAGTCCGTTTTCACGTTGTTCTATGTGGAATTGTTCACACAGACCTTGTACAATCATGTAAATGGCTATATAGACGCTGCTGTACCTACTAGAAGTAAGCCCAAAAACAACACTGGTGGAATCCTAACCTTACAGCAAAAGAAAAAAATGTCATGGCTAAAATCAGGAAAAGAAATTTCCAAAATGATAGCAGCTCTCTAAACTAAACAGGGAACTAAGAGGACCGATTAAGTCCAACAAGGCCACTTACAAGGTCAAGATAGCCACACAGGCTAAAGACAACCACAAGATCTTATACAGCTATGTCTGAAACCTCAGACAGCACACAGTAGTGTACCAAATGCCAAACTGGTGGTCAGTGGTGCCGCCTTCACTGAGCAGAGCAACATAGCGCATTTACTAGCTGACAAATTCAACTCAAACTTTACTCCCCTGCCTCCCCCCATGAAATACTTACTAGTACCCCCCCCAAACTGTTAACAGGGAGCAGGTACTCTCAGTGCTTGTTAAGGCCAAAATCACAGCCTCACTGGGCCCTGACAATATCCTGGGATGCCTTCTGAATAGCTTGAGACATGACCTGTCAGGACCACTTGAGTCTGTTTTGTTATATCCACAAAACAGGCTTTGTATCATGAGACTGGTGGACTGCAACAGTTAGCCCACTTCACAAGGGTTGACAAACAACTGACCCCTGAAACTACGGACCCATTCATTTGACTAGTCCAGTATGCAAACCCATGGAACAAATTGTCATGGAAATGATCAGCAGACATAAGCAACCTTCAGACTCTGGATCCAACCCAGTTTGCCTTTCTGTGTTAGGGGAAGGTTATGAGTACTAAACCTGGTAGCCTCCTTTGAAAAGATCACCAAGACAATGAATGAGGGGAAAAAGGTCCATACCACCTACCTGGACCTGGCTAAGACATTCAGTACAATACCTCACTTGAGAATAGTTTACAGACTCACTGAACTGTGCATAAACCCCTGCATAACTCTCTGGATTGCCGGCTGGCTCACAGACGAGACCCAGGAAAGCAGGATTGTTGAGACCATCTCCACTAAGAGACCAGTCACCAGCAGAGTATTTCAGGACTGCATGCTGGGATCTCTCCTATTTGGCATCTACTTCTCGGTGTTTAAGGCTAATGTCAAGATCCATTGGCTGACCAAGTTTGCAGATTACTGCAAATTGGGGGCGAACATAGATTCTCTCCCCAAGGCACAAACATCTTACAAGAGAGTCTAAGACAGACAAATGACTGATTAAAACTTAATGCCAAGAAATGTATTGTAGTGCATTTTGGGAAAACTGCCACTCAACCTAATTACTCCATTGATAAGACACCTGTAAAAGTTGACCCAGTAGTGAGGGCCTTTTGAACAACATGTAGCCAAGGTAGTAAGATAATCATTCGATGTCACCCAGCTTATAAGAAAAGGCATGGCATCCGGGTCCAAGGACGTTGTAGTGCCACTTCAGCCCTTATCATACCCATCAAGTTTAATACCTCATTCGGCATATGCAGGTCCAGACATATACAACAGTTGGAACACCCACAAAGGTTCCTTACCAGGAGAATCCAGGGTATTAAATACATTGTCCTAAATAGATCACCTTAAAACTGTGTCTTTGTACTCTGTCTCCTAAAGGTTATGGAGAGGTGATCTGTGCCTGGCATACAAGGCATCCTCGGATCCAACTCTGGACGCTCTGTTCATCCACAAAATGAACAGCATCAGAACCACTAGATCCAAGAATTTAAATTTTGTTTGTGGAATAAATAAGACATGTTAGTGAGACAGATGTCTGAGGATCCCCATGCTGTGGAACTCACTAACCATCCATGTGAAACAAAGTCCATTCCTAACCGTATTTGAGTAGCTCCGACCAATGGATGGGAAATTGGAAATTCACTCCAGGTCTGACCCCATTGACACTTATAGACAGAGGCAGACAGTAACTATGCCCAAGCTGACGTACCCCAAGCTAACTCCCCCCAAACATAACTTCTAGAAACTTCCTAGCGGACATATCTCCTTCAAATGCCATGCTGTATATGGAAACATTTGAGTTTGGTTGCACGGCTAGGCCTATAAAGACCCTGGTGGTCATTAGCCTAGTATATACCTATGAACCTTGTCCTGTGGATAAAGAAAGAAAGGTATTGAACAGGTATTTTTCCACTTCAGCATACAGAATTGTTGACTACCAAGCACATATGTGAAAGTTTATTCTTACTTGTGCAGACTGAAGGCATACTCTGTCACACTTCCTTCAGAAGGTAGCTCCTGTCTGAATACTATTATTTGTAATCTGTCTCAAGTATGTAAATATGCTTTGATGTGTGTGTGTATAATTGTGCAGATAACCTACCTAGGGCCACTGCTACTGTTTTGAGAAGGTATGCCTGAATATGTAACCTGACGTTTGCTGATAAAAGTCTGAGAGTCTAAACTCTACCTTAGATAAGTAAGTTTTGTTTGGCCCTTCTGCTACTCAGGTCCTTGAACAATTTGATGAACGAGGGAAATTAATTCAGGGAGTTTTAAAATTTTAAGTTCTCAATTAGAAATCTCATCTCCTTTACTCCTCTTTAAAAGACAAAATGAGCAATAGCTGCCTGCTGCTGTCAAACAGGGAACAAAAAAAAATGTTGAGGGGAACATCAAAAAAAGGGGATTCTTTCAGTAAAATGGATAGTCTAATCCTTCAGAATGACTATGTTAGCAGTCTCCGCCCACCCCCCCTTCCTATACTTATCTCTGCAACTGTGTCTGAAGAAATCTCTCTCATTATTCCCCTTTGGCAACAGATTGTAACAGATTCTTGGGTGAAAGATGTTTCAGGAGGGTTAAAGTTAGCAGTGGATACATATACCTCGTTTCAGGAGACTTCCTTTCCTCAGTCCAAACCAAACAGTTTTTTTTCCCAAACCAAACAGATTTTTTTTCTCAGGGTCTTCAACGCTTGCTTTACCCTAGGTTTCATAGAACCAGTGCTTTTAGACCAAAAGGGTGGCTTCTACTTCAGAATGTTTCTGGTTGCAAAGAAAGAGATTTCATGGACACCATGTCTAGATCTTTCCTTTCTCAACCTGTTTGTAAAAGTACTAGCATTCAAAATGTTGACCCTTCAGATTGTGTAACTTATCAACTCTGTCTTGAGTTGATGATAGCATTAGATTTAAAGGATGGTCATTAACACATCTCCATAGCCACAGACTTCAGGAAATGTCTCATATTCTCTTTGTCTGGGGCACATTATTAGTTTTCTGCATTGACCTTTTGGGTTATATACAGCCCCGAGGGTGTTTACAAAGTGCCTAGCTCCACTGACAGCTTATTGCAGACTGCAAGGCATTCATATATTTCCTTATTTTAGGCAACTTACTTTTGCAGAGTCTTCTCAGATGTCATGGGTCCTTAACATTGGTGTCTTCTCTCTCTACCAAGCTGAAGTTCCAAATAAATGTTCAAAACTTTTGCTCAACTCCAACACACATGATGACTGTGTTTCAGGGGCTGCCTTTGAGACACTTCTCACCCAGGAAAGGGTGGATTTTATTTGGAAACTTTTTCCTGTGCTTTTCCAGTCAGTGTCCTACTTCAGCAAGAGAATATCTCAGGGTCTTGGGGTTTATGGCTTCTATGATTCCTCTTGCCAAATTATGTATGAGAAACATTAATGGCTTTTAAAAAACACATGGACCAGCATTCTCATCCTTGAGAATTTCAGATTCCAGTCATCGGTTTTGTCAAAGAAGGAACTGCACTAGTGACAACGGTAAATACCTCAAAATTCAGGCCTCCCTTTTTTTCTTTTCCAAGTCTATCTGCAACTACAGATGCCTTTGACTTTGCTTGGGGAAACAGTTTCTATGTGGGTTAAAGGTGCAAGGCCTGTGGAACTCTTCTGATAGACCAAAGCATATAAATGTGAGAGAGATGTTAGCTGTAATGCATGTAGTAAAATCTCTTCTTCATTGGACCCCAGGACCACTACAGGTGATTACAGACAGTACCATAATGATGTAGTATATAAAAATATAAGCACCAGATTTTTACCCTCTATGCAGGCTGGCTATTATGGCTTAAGAGGCAATTCTTCAGCATAGTTTGACCTTCAAAGCATCTTGCATTCTGTCAGAGTGAATTGCAGTGGCAAACAAGCTGAGCAGGACCATGACAGACCCTAACAAATGGAAACTGAACAAAGTGGTCATCCGGAGATCGATCCGTTTGTGGGATCTCCTCAAACAGATCTGTTTGTCTTCTTTCAGAAGAGGCAACTAAGCAAATTTTGCATGAGGACTGCTTGTAGGAAGGCCTGGCAAACAGATACATTCTCATTCCTATGGTTCAGGATGTTCCTTTATGCATTTCCAGGGTAATTCTGAAGATACAGAGGGACTCTCCAGAAATCATTGTGGTGAGTCCCTTTTGCTCCAGGCACCATTACTTCTCCCTTCTTATGGAATTGATCAAGGGAATTTACCACAAGCTTCCTCAGAGACTTGACCTACTTATGCAATACAAGGGGAACTTGGATGTACCCCACTCTTAAACTTCATCTAACTGCCTAGATAATTCGTTCTGGATGCATTTAGGCACATCTTTCATGAGGGCATGCAGCAGGTGCTAAAGGAGGCAAGACAGCTTGCAACTAGGAAATCTTATATTAGCAAGTGGAAAATATTAGTTTGTGCCTAGCCAGTAACCAGACCCCTATCATGGATTTTGTACTACTTGTTTTAAATATTTGTATGTATTACTTTCCTCTGGTCTCTCTTATTCCTCTATCAGGGTTTATGTAGCTGATATTTCAGCATGTCTGCCCATGGATCCTCCCCTTTCATCTCTTGTTTTTGAAATGAATTTTGCATTTTAGTCCTGCTAGAAAACAGGTGGCCCCTTCTTGGCATCTTAACTTTGTGCTGGAAAAGTTAACTGTGTGTCCCTTTGAACCTGGTCATCAGGATGATTGAAGGTTTATCACATGGAATACTGTACTTATTGCTCTGACATCTGCAAGAAGAGTATCTGAGTTTCAAGCTCTCATGGTGGGTGAACCCCATTTGGCCTTCCCAAGACATGGTGAATATTAACAACTAATTCCTAATTTATGACCAAAGTTGTTTTACAGTTGAGTTTGAAACAAGCAATCGGTCTCCCAGTGATCAATACAGATCTTCAGAACCAGACAAAAAGGATTCTGCATCCTAAAAAAAATTCTAAATTTTAAGCTAGTTTCCTGCCTTTTCTGTAACTAGTCTAGTCCAGATACAGATTTGCTGTATCCAAGACTGTTTGTAAGCTTCTGAGCCCCCCAAGCCTTTGTGTTGGAGGGAAACCTTCTAGCTTATCAGTGGGAGTGGTAAGCACTAGATAGCATATCTCACAAGAGGAGTGGTTTGTGGCCCAGAAATTGTAGTTTACTGGCCGTTTAGGCAGTTTTTCCATCTCTTTCAACTTTCTGGTTTAAAAGCCTGCATTTGCGCTGGTTTCCCACCTTTCCTGTAACTAGTCTAGTTCAGATACAGATTTGCTGTATCCAGGACTATTTGCAAGCTTCTGAGCGGTGTCAAAGTCTGCTCTTCAATCTTTCCCATAGATCTACTAGTTCTCTCCTCTACTGCACTTTTACTAGCTTATTAATCTAGCACTCTGCTAGACTTGTAGTAATTATTGTAGCACACAAAAGTGCTAACAACACTTAAATGTTCTACAAGGAAACAGCTCCAGTACTTAATGCCCACCCCTCCAGGCATGTCTAAAGGTCAGTTCACTGTGCTTTCTCCTATTAACCTGGTGAACTTGGGCATCCTGAGGCAATGTAGCAACTGCCTCATGTACACTGACAACCCTCTCCCCTTACCTCCCAACACTCGGACTTGCGAGAGATGCATTTATATATCCAAATTGGAAGCCATGCACTCTCCAGCCAAGACCAGAATAACTGGTCAAGAGCAGAAGGTCAACACTTGCACCACACCACATGGAACACACAGCCCTCTAGAACACACACTAGCTCTGCCTTTATATAAAAACACAAACCGCACACCCACCTTCTCGGAGGCTGTCAATAAAAATCTACCCAAACACCAGAGACCTCCAAGGGAGACATGCACTCAACCACCACAACACACCACTAATCACAACACGCACAACTCTCCTAAATAGTGTGCCACTCAACCAAAGCCCCTAAGGCAAAACAGCATGCCCAACACACTATTTATAGGTGACTTGATAGTGAGGCACACTGATATCCCACTCGCTAGACTGAATAAAGAGAGAGTAACAGTCAGCTGCCTGTCAGGCGCTAGGATCTGCCACAACGCATGCACTTGGGTCCCTCAACAACAAGTACAAATATGACTCTCATTGTCCATGTGGGTGTAAATGACCTGAGATGTACCTCCCTGGACTACATGAAGAGAGACATGAAGGAGTTCTTGGATTATGTAGCCCAGGCGGGTATGACCCTAGCCCTGAGCAGCATCCTACCATTACCTAGAATGATACCACAGTACAAGCAGAAAATGATTGATGTCAACAATTGGCAAAGTTTCTTGTATCATTCTAAGGGGATCCAGTATCTCTCTGCCTGGGATGACATGATTGACAGACCTCTGTGCTTTGCCAGAGATGGCCTGCATCTGTCACCCCTGGGCTTCCGGATACTGGCCAAGGCTCTTGCCACCTCTATAGTGCTTTTTTTAGGCGATGTTCCAAAGACCAAATTACCACCGTAACAGCTACAAACAAATGCAGTCAGAGGGTCATGCTGCCCAACAGTAGAAGTCTAAGTCTCAAAATGCACTCGCTTGAAGCACTTCTTAAAATAGAAAACATCGACATTTGTGCTGTAACAGAGACCTGGTTCAAGGCAGTAGAAAGTGCACCCCTGCACTATCAGGCTATAACTCATTCCACACCTTTTGGGCCCAGAACTTGGACCGAAGCTCCAAAGGCAGTAGTGTTTCCATATTCAGAAAGGATATGCACACCTCCAGACTGGTAGCCCAACATAAAGCATCTGAGATACTTCAGGTGTAGCTAACACTGGATAAGACAGCGATTCAGATCGTAGCCTGCTATAGGTCCCCAACCATGTCCCAAGACTCACACTCCATATTCCTAAGCACCCTGGAGAATATTAATGTCCAATCTAACACTCTCATACTGGGTGACTTCAACTACCCCTCCATTAACTGGGAAAACTACTCATGTACCAATACACTTACCCAACATTTCCTGGAATTCATTAATTCCAATGCCCTGGACCAGCTCATTCTTACCCCCACTAGAGGTAGCAACATCCTTGACCTGTCATTACTAACATGGGTGACCATCGCTGTACACCAATAGTCAATTCCTCCCTGGTTAGATCCGACCACAAACTAATCATCTTGGAAATCCACATCCCCTCCCCACACACACACAAAGATAACCACCATGAAAATTTCTCCAAAGCTAACTTTGGGCTCCTAAAAACAAAGGTGGCTAACTTCACTGCACCCATGCAAATGGAGATCAGTTGCATGATCGCTGAATCATACGCCAGTGCACTGTACGAACATGTACACAAATGCATGGATCTCGCCATACCCAATAGAACCAAGACACTCTCCTCCAAAAAAAAAATGAAGCCAACCTGGTGGTCCCCTGCCATAAACAAACTCTACAACAGAAGGGGGAAACTGATGCGAAATAAGGTGAAGTCCCAAGACTGGAAAAACTTCCCTTATCAGCCTCAACAAAAAGTTGAGATCTCTCATCAAATCCTCTAAAGCTAGTTATGAAAACAGAATTGCAGCAGATAGTAAAGATAACCGCAAGGCCTTCTATAGTTATGTAAGGAATCTCCACGGCAATACCCAGATTTGCTCTGAGCTACTGCACAATGGTACCTCCTATACCAAGCCAACAGATATTGCCAAATCCTGGCCAACAGATTCAGTGCCAGCTTTACCCCTTCCCCCCCTCAAGGGACCAGTTACAATACCAGTAGATTGCCAGGCACCCAGTATTACTACTGCACAGGCTAAAACAGCACTGTGCAAGGTGAAGAATACAGCTTTTATGGGTCCTGACAATATCCCTGGCTGTGTTCTACATGACCTACAGAGTGAACTGGCACCTCACCTGTGGTCCCTGTTCAATCACAGCCTCACCTCAGACTTTGTCCCTACCGAATAGTGCACTGCCACAGTCACTCCTCTCCATAAAAGAGGAGCGACTACAGACCCTAGTAATTATCGCCCCGATAGCCTGACGAGTCTGATATGCAAAGCTATGGAACACATCATCATGGACCTAATAAACAAGGATATAGGGAATCTCCAAACTCTGGATCCCTCACAGCTTGGTTTTGTGAAGGCTAGATCATGCCTGTTCAACCTGGTCAACTACTTTGAGTCAGTCACCAGAGCTGTGAATGAAGGCAAGGTGGTTCATACAGCTACCTTGATCTGGCCAAGGCCTTTGATACCATTCCCCACTCAAGAATCATACTCGCTAAGCTATGCATCGACCCCTATATCACTAGGTGGGTTGCAAACTGGCTCACCGGTAGAAGCCACAATGTGAAAGTAGCTGACTCCAAGTCAGACTGCCGACCAGTCACGAGTGGAGTCCCATAGGGTTCGGTTCTGGGGCCTCTCCTGTTTGATATCTATGTCTCTGAAGTCCAGGCCAACACGAAGGGACTCTGGCTGATAAAGTTCACAGACGATTGCAAGTTGGGAGCTATTATTAACTCCCCAAGTGATGTTGACATCCTACAGAAAGGCCTTACTGAGATGAACTACTGGTGTCAGAACCATGTCCTTAAGCTCAATGCCAAAAAGTGTCATCATCCCCTTTGGGAAAAACCCGGTTCCCATGAATTACCACATCGATGGTAGTCTTCTGAATACAGAAGGTGTTATAAGAGATCTGGGAACGCAAGTTTGACAGCAACCTCTCTTTTGACCACCATATTGCTACTGTGGTCAGAAAGTCCTATGTAGCACATCTCATTTTGCATCCAGGAAGGAAGACGTCATTGTCTCCCTCTACTCTTCCCTCATTAGGCCAATCATTGAGTTCAATGCCCCATTTGGCATGTACCTCACTAAACACCTGCAGCAACTGGAGAGGCCGCAAAAGTACCTCACAAAGAGGATCCTAGGCCATAAATATTTGTCCTATATGGACAGACTAAAAAAACTCCATTCTCCCTCACATATCACTTAGAGGTGATTTCTGCTTGACTTACAAAGCCACGTCTGACCCAGCTCTGTTAGAAATGCTGCATCTGAAGAAATCCCAGTCCCGCTGCACCACACGCTCTAGAGACCTTAATCTCATTACCACAATCAACAGAACATGCTGGAGGGACAGGTTCATAACCCAGAGACTGCCCATGCTATGACATACATGTCAAGCAGAGCACTTCACTTGTCCTCTTCAAGAGAAATCTTGATGAGTGGATGAGAAATAGAAAATTTACCCCAGAGATCACTTCAGTGGCTTTACTCGACAGAGGCACTGGGAACTAAGGTCAGGTGGCACAATGCCAGGGTAATCCTATGGGCTAGGCTTGAAAAGGGTCCAGGGCCATTAGGCTAGTACATACCCATGAGCCTATGTGCAGAAGCAACTTGGATGCTATCTTGGCAGAACTAAGTCCTTTAGAAAAGCAGTTCAGCTGTTTATTTCTTATGATGGGACAAAGAAATGACAACTTGCTTCAAAACAGACTCAGCTATTGCTTTTTGTTGATCCAACCATGGCAAATCTATCCCAGGCATTATCAAGACACATTCAGCTAGAACCTTGGCCTCTACAATGGCAGCTTGGAAAGGTAGAGGACTCTCTTAGCAGAAACATGGTCTTCTGTCAATGCAAAGCATTACAAACTGGATTCCTTTTCAAGTCTAAGACCATTTTCACAGGTCACGTGGACCCTAATACTTCTTCCTGCCAAGTTAGATAGGTTTTGGTAATCAACCCTTACAGCCAAAGGCTACTGCAGCAGTGAGAATGAAGAACATAATACAGTTGTGTATGTTGCATTTGCCAAAACAATATGTATTCAAACTTTAGAGGGTCAGGTGGCTTCAGCAACACGAGATTGAGCAATAACAGGTCTGTAATATCCTTAGATGTCCAGAGCTGCATGCATGGTACACTGAATGGATAAGTGTGTGTCTACACCTTGGCCAACAGGTCTGTGTAATCCACTGAACCCCCTTTGTGATAGGGAATGGAGATTGCAATTATTCCCCTTGAATGAGGAATTTCTAGTGTGGGTCATTAACTCGCATTAAGTCCCTGCCCTTGTAAGTATATTCCTTCTGTATATAGTTAGCTGTTGGGATATAAAGTTATTTGTTATTAATATCTTTTTGAGGTTTAGAGAGAGTAAGCTCTTTCTATCTGTATGGCCATGAAGGTCCTGAAATTGTCCACACTTTGACTGCTGATTTTTCTCCAAGGGGCTAGCTGATCAGCAGTCCAGAGTGTAGGAGTGGGAGAGAGTCAGACGTGTGAAACTGGCTGGTTGTTGTATTCTAGGCAGGATCTAACCCATATAGTCAAAGGCTACTGTAACAGTGAGGAACTGGAACATATACTGTTATGGTAAGTGAAACTTGTACTTTCATGAACCTTGCAATTTTTTTTTGTTCCCCACTAGATCTGCCCGATGGCACCCCAACCTTCACCCAGCTGACCAATTTGTTCCATGACAGCTAGTCACCTCCTTGACTAACTAAATCCTACTGCCAGTTCCTTCCTACCCATGGTGCCTTATTAAATAATTTATTCCTCCTCCTGTTAAGAGTTGATAGTAGGGAGCAGGACAGCTTATGGGTCAAGTGGGGAAGCCTACCCTCTCCCACTGGAGCATTATGTGCATGCATGCAGGCCGAAAATGCTGATAGGTACACTCCATGGGTGAAACACTAGTATTTCTTATTTGGTGTCACCCAAGTGGCAAGCAAGAGCTGTCTCCCTTCCCCCAGGATAGTGAGCCAACAGCAGCCACTCACTTTCATCCTCTGTTGCAATCTCCTAAAGGTGCATGAGTTATTAGTCAAACATAGATTGTCTGCTTTATAGTTAGGGCTTAATCCGTCTGTGTCAGAGCTGATGACTACCAAGTAAGAAATCTTGTTGTTGTCCTGGGATACTAACACTTGAGAGACCATGTGTCATCTGTGGTTAAGCCTTCATTCTTCCATTTAAGCTGCATATCCTGAATTAAAAGTTTGCTTCCATTTGGTACTAAAGTCAAGCTCAACAGGGTCTTCTTTCCCCACTGATTCTGCTAAGCCCGTTACCTTGGCTGTGGGTTTTGCTAGATAGTAGGCAGGGACAGTGGGAATATCGATCATCCATTCATGTGCAGCTCTAATTAGATGAGGCATTTGGCTACCTTAAGAGAGTCATAGTTAACTCCCACTGTTTACACGCGCTTCATTGAATTTATTCACTTTGACATTCAGAGCACTGGGCATTTGGGGCATTTTAATAGCTTTGCATGCCCTTATTTCCCCTCATTTTGATTACTGTAACTCATTTTGCCTAGGGCTAACTAAGAACACGATTATCCTCAAGTAATGCAAACTCTGCTGTTTGGCTAATTACAAATCCTAGTAGTACCAGCACATCATGCCTTTTTCGTGTAGTGTGCACTGCTTGGCAGTTTGATATTACCTGTGCAGATCTCATTTTTGTGTTTTTATCATTACCTGATCTTGGTCTGCCCTATTTATAAGAACTCCAGGTTTCTTACAGCTTGTAAAGGTCCTGTTTTCAGCTTATTTGGGACTGTTGGAACGTCCTAGAGTGATAATAAAAAATTCTTATTAGGCCCCTTACTTTTTGAGCCTCACGGGTATGTGATCGAGTGTCCCTCACCCCTTATGTTACACTCTTGCTTAGTCTGACTTTCAGCCAGCCTAAATTATCATTTGTCTAGATCTAATTTGATCTCCTTCATCTTTGCCATTTTCTTATATTTCCATGTTTTTCCCTTTACTTTTATTGTAGTGTGTGTGACGTACGGCCAATACCTCACCGGACTGCCAACAGATAAATATGAAGTCTCTTACTATCCTGGGTAGTAACTAAGGAGCTTCAATCCTCACTTACTGACTCCAGTATGAGACTGTCACTTAAACAATAGTAGTATTTCACAATTTTCCCATAAGAGCGCAACAAGAACATGCTGTATTTTCTTGGGAATGAGCTATATACTTCTGCCCACCCCAAATGTATTTTCTTGTTACACGCTTAAGAGCAACATGCTCCAGTTTAAGACCTCTGATACACTCACACTCAAAGTAAATTTAAATCTCGCACATCCACACACTTCTGGGAAAGCCTGACACAGATTTTCAGCTGTGTCCCTTCCCCCAAAATAATACAGTAATGCTGCCACTAATCAGAGTGTCTTCATGCCCTTCTAAAGGGGTGTCCAGTTATGAAAAATTAAATATCACAATAAATGATAGCTATGACCATAAGTGACCAGGGCTGCAAGGGGACCTGGGGAGTATCAAACCGGTAGAAGTGCACACTAATCACTAAAGAAAAAAAGTGACCTTCCCCTTTTCTCATAGGATCTTGGAACTGCAGACCCTCATGTTTTATTTGTTCTTTCAGGAGGATTGGGTGCCCCTCTAGTCTGCCAGCATTTCCAACTAAAGTGGTGTCTAAATTTTCCCTAGATGGTTTGTCTGTTTATTTCTCTAGTCACTGATCAAAAACGGATTGAAGGAGCCCTCACTACTCCAGGTGTGCAGTGGTTGCTTAGTTTTAGAAGAGGTGCATAAGTTTATGAAGAACAGACATCTGACCACTTCTCTTGCCCTGGATAGGGAAGAGTTTGTAAACACCAGGTAAACCATTTCCAGGTGGATTATTGAGTGCATTATATTTTTTCATCAAGCATCTCACTACCCATTGGAAAACACTGCAGTTGTCAGCCTATATATCTGTAGAAATACAGCTGCTACTGCATCAAAAGTGCAATGCAGATAACTGTGCTGTAATCACCTGGTCAGTGGTTTACACTTTCACCATGATTACTGTTGTGATTGCAACTGTAGGAGCTGGGTCTTTTTGGTGTCTGACTACTACAGAACTTAGCCTTCTGATCACATTTTTCTTGAGCTGTCCTCTGGCTCCTTCCACTGTGGTTGATTTGCTGTCAGATTTAACCCAGTCATTGAATTGTCAAGAGGGTCGAGTTACAGATCAGTTCAGATGGTAAGTGTGTGTCTACTGCCCTTTCTGTAGTACATTAAGAAATATTGTTGATGTTATGTGATCCTATCTCACCTACATTCTGTACTGATGGGTTCGGAGCCGATCCTCGGCTCCGACTCTGCACGCTATGCTATAGAGCGAAGTCTCTTATTGGCTGAGCTATTCTATATCCCAGGATGCACCACCACTACTTCCCCAGATCTCGTTTGCCGCTTACAAGCTAGGACGTGGTCTCGAACTTGGCTGAGCTAAGTGCTTTTTTCTGAGAGTTTTTTCTGTCAGGAATTTCTTTAATCTTAACCCAAAAGCTGTTTTAACAGCTATCGTTGTGTATAATTGTGTTTTTGTGGAAATTTTGTGGTAAAATTTTGTGACTGGACAGGGAAAGGTTTCCGTTTAAGTTAGAGGGGCCTTCCCCTCGTTCTTTAGTGAGTCTTCTTGTTGTTTTGGAGAGGTCAAGTACCTGTTTCAGTTAGAGGGTTCTTGGCCCTCCTGTTGGTGTGTTTGTCATTCGTGTAATTTTTTCTTGGGCTTTCGCTTCTCTTGTTTAAAAAAAAAAAAAAAAGGGAATTTTTGTTGTGTAAACCATTGGTACTGAGTTCCATAGTGTTTTTTCTCTGACAAAGTGAATAGTGTCTACAAGCATTATGTCTAAGGAGCATAGACCCTCAGGATTTAAAAAAATATACAAGATGCAACTACAAAATGTCCATCACGGACGATCACTCCTTATGCGTGTACTGTTTAGGCGCCAAACACCTTCAGGAGTCTTGCAGCGTGTGTCACGCTTTTTCCTCTCGGGTCCTCCAAGAGAGGAAAAATAAATTGATCTTAAAAGGGCTTATCAAACCCTCCTTCGAAGAGGCCTTATCTTCCTCTTCCTCTCCAGCTAAGAAAAAGAAATCGTCGGCTCCGACCAGCCCATCGGAACCGACCACTAAGAAATCTAGGCAGGCTTCCCCATCGGCTCCACGGACTTTGGAGCCGAGGGCGGAACGGTCTGCCTCGATGCCTCCAGCCTCGACCCCTCTGGTTTCGGAGCCGATGGCTGGGGCTTCGAGAGGCGGGTCACCTTCATCGGCTCCACTGATTTTGGAGCCGATGAGGGTTGCCGGCTCAGACTCTTCCCCTTCGGTGCTGAAGCCCTCTTTGGCATCGAGGGAAATTGCTATGGAATCTCCCTCGGCACCGATATTGATAGAGTTTATTCGGAGCCAGTCCCCCAGTCCTTCGGAGCAGATGGAGAAGTCTGCTCAGACCCGGTCGGTCTCCTCCCGATCTTCCAAGATGTCGGATTCGGACAGCGACAGGGTGCTCCAAAGGCTGTTTCAGTCTCCTGTATTCCAGAAATTAGTTTCGGCTCCAGCCCAATCGGCTTCGGAGCCGATGGCCCACCCTGTAGTTCTGGTTCCTCCTCCAACAGCCTCGGCACCGTTGGAGCTGGTGCTGGTGGAGCCGATGGAGGTTTTCGGGTCGGCTCCGACCCTTACTCCAACCCCGGCTTTCGGGTCGGAGTTCGGTACACGGACCTCCTCAGTCGGCCCCGGGGGTGACGCTTCGGGACCGATGTTTTCGGTTCCTAGCCTTCCTCTCGGTGCGTCAGCTGCGGGGGTGCCGTCTACTGTTGTGGCCCCGGGGGTTGGACCTTCCCAGGACTCTGGCGGTCCGGCCTTCAGGGCCATGAGGAGTGCTTTGGCCAAATCTTCTTTGGCTACCTCCACGGTCTCACCGGCACCTTCCCTACACACGGAGACTGGGTCTTTTCTAAGTCCCCCTGTCGCTAGACAGCGGAGCCCCGGGGCCTGAGGTCACCCCCAGTGGGGTTTCCCCCCCTCCTGGAGGTCCCTCTGAAGCTACTTCGGAGGAACCCCCAAGGAAAAGACTGTGCAAGAGGAAGCACGTCGACTCCCCCGATGAGTCTCTCACGTCGGACACCGATCTTGATGATGCGGATGGGGTCCCCTAAGTCGTCCTCGGATGATGTCTCCTTTGCACACATCTTGGAAGCCCTCAAACAACGAGGCGGCTGGCATTCCAAACCCCCTTCCGCGGATGAGTCGGTGTTCCTCAAGGCCTTCGGGACTCAGCCCTCCACCTCCTGGGTGTCTCCGCCCTTCGACGAGCTCCTAGATTTGATCTGTCGAAGGGCGTGGGAGCATCCAGACTCTGTGGAACCGGTGTCGGCTCGCCCAAATAAATTCTTATCAGCACCCCCAGAGAAGGAGTTTCTGACCAAAGGTGTGGCTGTAGATGCCCTGGTGGTGGCATCTGCTACCCAACAAGATGTAGCAGAGGCTTCGACGTCCGTCCATCCTCCTAATAAGGAGTCTAGGAGCATGGACCGGTACGGGAAGTGCACCCTCAGTTCAGCGGCCTTTACCTTAAGGTCCCTGAACTATTTGACGCACTTCACTAGACTTCAGAGGGATCTGGTCAAGGAGCTTTCAGATACCCTCTTGGGTAACCTACCTGAGCAGTTGGCCCAGACTGTTGGCTCTCAGTTGGCTACTCTGTCATCGATATCAAACTCGTCCATGAGGCTCATTTCGTATGCAGCCGAGGGGGCGAGAGCGGCGGGTACGGGTGTTGCTCTACGGAGGCAAGCCTGGCTCCGCCTGTGTCATTTTGCGGAAGCCTTTAAGTCTTCCTTTGCTGACGCTCCCTTTGATGGGTCCTCTTTGTTTGGACCCAAGGTAAAGGACACATTGACCCGCTGTGAGCAAGAAGGTAAGACTTTGACTGCCGTAGGGGCACGGTTTTCCACTCGCTTTCGGCCTTACCCCAAGGCTAAAAGAGGAGGGAAAATGTGGTTCCGTAAATCCCAGAAGTCTTATCCCTCGCAGCAGGACGATCCCCCTTCTAGAGGCAGAGGAGGGGGAAATTTTTCTGGAAGACGCCGTCCCAGAGGCGGCAGAGGCCCCCGCAACACTGGAGACCGCGAGTCCTTTCGTGGCTCTTCAGCCTTCCACAATCCCTGAAGGATTGCCCGACTGTGCAGCTCCAGAGCCAGTCGGGGGTCGTTTTTCGAGGCACCTAAAAGCCTGGGAGGGTATCACTCAGGACCGATGGGTGCTTAGAATCATCGTCGGAGGTTACGCCATCCCATTTTCTCACCCCCCTCCGCCGTCCAGGAAAATCCCGAACCCGCCACCCAGTCAACAGGAAATCGCAGCCTTCGAAATCTCAAAGCTGCTTCAAAAAGGAGTCATCCAACCAGTCCCCGCAGACCAGATCGGATTAGGGACTTACTCAAAATTCTTTTTGGTGCCAAAAAAGACCGGGGACTTGAGGCCCATTTTGGATCTCGGCAACCTAAATCGATCAGTCAAAAAGTCCAAGTTCCGAATGGTCACCTTACAATCCATTCTCCCACTGCTGGAGAAAGGTGTTTGGATGTGCTCCATAGATCTCAAGGACGCCTATTATCACATCCTGATAGATCAGGCGTCCAGGAGACATTTGCGCTTCAGCCTGGGAAACAGTCATTTTCATTTCTGCACACTGCCCTTTGGTCTCACCACAGCCCCCAGGGTGTTCACCAAATGTTTGGCGGTCGTGACTGCTCACCTGAGGAGTCTAGGATTCCAGGTGTTTCCGTATCTGGACGACTGGCTCCTAACTGCCACCTCCAGGCGTCTACTATTGCAGAACCTAGCAGCCACCATATCACTAGGCACTTCCCTTGGAATCACCTTCAATTGGCCAAAGTCTGTGTTGCTGCTATCTCAGCGCATAAGGTTCATCGGAGTAGAGATAGACTCAAACCAAACGCGGGTCTATCTTCCTACAGAAAGGATACAGACTATACAGGCTCAAGTCCGAGCCTTACATCTCAAATCCAAAGCCCCAGCCAGGATGGTCCTGCAGGTATTAGGCTCCATGTCGGCCACTGTTCTCCTAGTCCCCTTAGCAAGATTGCATATGAGAATTCTCCAGTGGCTCCTATCGACCCAGTGGTCCTTTCAGGATCTCCCTCTGTCACCTCATACGGATCACGGAAACCTGCAAACGGGACCTTCGCTGGTGGCTGGTGTCCTCCAATCTGGATCAGGGACGACCCTTCGTTCCACCTCCTCCTATGGCCACATTGATGACGGACGCCTCCCAGACGGGGTGGGGGGGGCATTACCTGGGCAGGTCAGTCCAAGGCAATTGGCATTCCGACGAGAGTCTCCTTCACATCAACATTCTAGAAATGAGGGCGGTGCTTCTATCTCTACAAGCCCTCCACGATTACCTCCCTCGGGAAGTAATTGCCATTCAGTCCGACAACATGTCAGTAGTCTGGTATCTGAACAAGCAGGGAGGGACCAGATCCTACCCCCTTTGCAGAGAGGCCATGAGAGTTTGGGAATGGGCAGTGGCGACCAGAAGTTTTCTGGTAGCGGCTCATATCCCTGGGAGATCCAACGTGATAGCCGACAGACTAAGCAGAACTATTCTCTCTCCTCACGAGTGGTCTGTGAACGATGCAGTGGCAACTCAGATCTTCAGAAGATGGGGAACTCCTTGTTGCGACCTTTTCGCAACCCCACTGAACGCGAAGTGCAGAAAATTCTTCTCTCTCACTCCAGCTCCGGGGGAGATTCCCATGGACGCCTTAGCCCATCCTTGGCCCACCGGCTTGCTATACGCCTTCCCTCCGGTTCCCCTCCTTCCCAGAGTGATCCAAAAGGCGACTCACTTAGGGAGCAAAATGATTTTAGTTACCCCTTACTGGCCTCGTCAGGTATGGTTTCCCTATCTTCGGAAGTATGCACTGGACAGTCCATGGTTCCTGGATCAGATCCCGGACCTATTAATTCACCAGTCGGGACAACTCCATCAGTCCCTTCACTCTTTGAAGTTAACAGCTTGGCTCCTCCTCTTCCGACTATAGTCAGGAATCATACTTTAGACCCGGAAGTCATACGTATCTTATCCTCGGCCCACAAGTCTGCCACTAGGAAATTGTATACTAGCAAATGGAAGAGATTTGCTATTTGGGCTCAAATCCGGGGTCTAGATCCCATCACTGTCCCGGTGTCAGAAGTCCTGAAGTTTCTAACTTCCCTGTTCAATCAAGGTTCTTCAGTCTCTACCATCAAGGTCCAATTGGCAGCTATTTCCAATTTTCATGAATCTATAAACCCACCTTTGATGAGCAACAGATTGTGTAAAACCTTCATAAAAGGTGCTGCGCTTTTACGACCTCCGATTTCTCATCCTGCTCCTCCGTGGGATCTCGATGTGGTATTACGTGCCTTAACCTCCTCCCCCTTCGAACCGGCAGCAACCTGTGATTTGAAATTTCTTTCTTGGAAAACTGCCTTTCTGGTTGCGATTACTTCAGCCAGAAGGGTTTCAGAGCTTCAAGCTCTGTCAAACCACCGTACCTGGTTTTTCACAAAGAGTATCCCTCAGGCCTAACCCATCCTTTGTCCCTAAAGTTTGTTCCAGTTTTTGCCTGCAACAGTCATTGGAACTTCCAGTTTTTTTCCCAAAGTGCTCAAACAAAGCGGAATACATCTTCCACACATTGGATGTTCACAGGCAATTGCGCTTTTATTTAGATAGGACCCAACAAACACGGAAAACAGATCAATTGTTTGTGTCTTTTTCGGACAATAAATTGGGCAAAGCCGTCACAAAGGTCACTATTTCCTAGTGGATCAGGGACTGTATTAGTCAGGCTTATTCCTCTTCTAATAAAGAGCTTACAACCTCTGTCAAAGCTCACTCAACAAGAGCTATGGCTACTTCAATAGCATTCCATTCTAAGCTTGCCATTAGTGACATTTGTGCTGCGGCTACGTGGTCTTCTCCGCACACCTTCATTTCCCACTACAAATTGGATGTGGCATCTCGGGGGCGAGCTTCATTTGGTTCCACAGTTCTCAGGAGTGTTTTCCAGTGAGCCACCCAGGAATCAGGTGCTAGGGACGCTGTCCCATCAGTACAGAATGTAGGCGAGATAGGATCACATAACATCTTTTAGTTATGTACTTACCATAACTTTAGATGTTTGGGATTCATCTCACCTACATTCCTAATAACCCACCCTCCTTCCCCCTGCCTTGGAGATCAAAAGAGACCGGACGGTCCGAGTACTATCGTTTCATCTTGAAACATCTGGTAATGTTATATAAACAGTTACGTGTGTGTGCATGAGTGCGGACAAACAAGATCTGGGGAAGTAGTGGTGGTGCATCCTGGGATATAGAATAGCTCAGCCAATAAGAGACTTCGCTCTTTAGCATAGCATGCCGAGTCTGAGCAAACCCATCTGTACAGAATGTAGGCGAGATGGATCCCAAACATCTAAAGTTATGGTAAGTACATAACTAAAAGATATGCAGCTTTGGTTTCTTGTTTATTTACCAAAAATGTTTATGCTCTATATTGTTTAATAAATATAAGCATTAGTATTATTGCAGATATTAATTTTTGAACTTTTTTTTTCCTTAGGGTTCATTGTGTCAAAGGTTCTTATCCATCACACCTGCTTAAAGCATGGGACAAATTTGATAAAGAACGGGGTTCTGAAAATGATCGCCCAGGTAAGAAATTATTTAACTTGCAAAAAAGTTACTACCCCTTACTGCAGTATACAAAGTTGGACAAGTCTGAATTCTGCTCATGTATGTTAAGCCTTTGTAAATTTTTGTGCTTTTGGGGGATGCCATTTACACTCCATAAATCATATATTCGCTCAATCTTTATTTGCTTGTATAGCTTGAATTCCCAAATCTTAGAAAGGGGTCATAACACTTAATTTCCAGGCTTATAGATTCATAGAAGTCTTAAAAAGTACTGCTTGTAAAGAACATTTCAGCTCCCATTTATCAGGTGAGAAGTATTGTCCTGTACTCCTTCCGTTCAACATGATTTGAATCCAGCATCTGTACTTCAGTGCATTTGTTTTGTTTCTCCCTTGATTTACTCTCTTACAATCTCCTTACTGTTGCATTCTTTCCCGTATTTGTTTCTCTTTTGACTGCAGTATATATTTTATTTATGTCTTTGTTATCCAGGTAGGCAGTCTGATCCCAAGACTCTTCTCAGTCACAACCCAGGAGAATGAATGCATAACAGTTGAATATAAAACAAAGGATTCCTGACATTATCTGCAGTTTCAAATAGTATAGTAGTAGTAGTCAGTTGACCAGTTAGATGGCAGATTCAAAGCAGGCATTTGTTGGCATAGTGGATTATAACTGTTAAGCCCATATCCCTGAATCATTTGCAAGCCACTTCTTGTATGAGGTAATCATACAAAGTCTTAGTACTTAGACAATACTTTAAAAAATTTCTTGTGGAAGACACTTCATTATTCTGTAACTATATATCCTGTTCATTCGATCCTTCTGATCCAACATATATGGGCCCTTGAGCAGCTTGTCTGATTCAGTCTAGCCACACTGAAGTTCCAGTCTCAAGTCCCTTAAGAATTTTCCCCTCCCATAATGCATATGTCATAGTTACCCCAGAACACATTTGCTATCTTCATGAAAAGATGTGCTCTCTGATTCAGGTAAGTACTCCACCTCATTCAGAGATTTCTGACAGTTTTTCTTTGTAAACTGGTCCTATAATTTGAGTTAGTTCCTTTAGGGCTTTACTGTTATTACTTTGTTGTTGTTAGAGTGAAAAAGGTGCTGTTTTGTAGCCCCCTTTTCCTTTTGGCAGTTCCCACCATTTTCTTTTTCTCGCGGATTTAGTGTTCGATTAAGTTGTATTTGTGGTAAGTTTATTCCTTTGATATTTATTAGAAGTTAAGTCATTGGGGAGTGATTTTAACTCTGTTATTACTGGGATATTTAATGTACTATTAATACCTTAAAGACTATAAATGTTTTTAAGGTGTATTTTAAACTTTATAGTATTTACAGTTTTTTCAGGTCCCTAGTATTTCATCAGAATTACATCAACAAAAGGCATTCATTTTATCAAAGATTATGTTCATTGAAGTGTTTTGACTGAGACTGCATTCCAGTGAGGATCAGGAAATTTGCCTTTTCCCCACTGTAGTGCAATCTCGAAGTTGGTATATATAATTAGCAGGGGGTATGGTGGGTTCAATGAACAGCATTTCCCATGAAATCCGCTTCAGAGCCACAATAAATCCAGTAAAGTGAAGCCCAGCTCCAGGAAAGGACTACACCAGTCCAATAGAAGCAAAATAAGTTCAAAAAACTGGAGTTGGGTTTCGCTTTGCTGGATTTATTGTGGCTCTGAAGTGGATTTTATTTCCAGGTGGTTCTCCTGTTTGTTTGGTGTTTGTTGGATTTTTGTTGAAATGCCATTTGATGATGTACATCTTCGATGATATGATAATAGACCCGTTTTTCATAGTGGTGACAGTGCCTGCAATCCATCATAGATAAACAGAAAAGTTTGAAATGTTGTGTGTGGGCACACGATCTTACCACAGGACCTTCTTGACCTGTGTGTGGTCTGCCTGGGTATCCACCATTTCTCGGTGGGCTGTGAGATATACAAGGGATTTGGCCCATGAGCCTTAGCAGATAGAAGAAATTGATTTTCAAGGGCTTATCTTCCCTGGAACCGAAGAAACCCTCAGAAAAGCATTTGAAGCTGAAAGAATCTGATAAAAAAAATGTGTCATCCACCTCAGCTCCAAAACAGGCAAGAATTATGGTCTCAACACCTGTAAGGGCTTACCTCCCCTGGAACTGAAAGTTCCAAAATCTAAGAAGCCTTCAGAAAAAGATTTGAAGCTAAAGGAATCTGATAAAAGAGACATATCCTGCTCAGCTCCAAAACAGCCAAAGGACATGGTCTCAAGACGTGCATGCCCACTTACACCCTTTTTTGGGATCTAGTAACTTATTCTTCTTCAAGAATTCCACAGAAAGGAAATTTCTGTAAGCTACTAGACCAGCTCCTTTTACCAAGACCTTCTTCACCTCTTTCAGACAGGTCCTACAACAACGCTTCTGAAGCAGACACGGACCACTTGATATAGAAATTTTTAAGAACCCAGACAAAGATGGGAGTCGTATCATTCCCTTTGGCTCCAAAGGTGGCCGTATTCACCAACTTTGCCCTGATTGTTGTTCCTTCACCGGTTCCTGCTTCATCTCCAGCATCTTTGGATCCATCTCTATTCCCCGGGCCTGTGCTGTCAATGCAGACTTCTTGTCTAGGTTCAGCACCAAAGTTTTTGTATTCAAATTTTCAACTCTTACCTTGTCAGAGTTGAGACATTCTCAGAATCCACAGTGTCAGGCTGGTGACCTCTATGCCAGTAACGGATCCATTAGTTTTGGCTCCATTGCTCCTGTTGGGTCATTGGTTCTTCACTCTTTTGTTCCCATTCCCTCTTCAGAGCCATCCAACAGCCCAATGTCAGAGCCTTCCCCTTCTGTTGGGACAATTTCTCAGAACGTAAGGTCGGGTTAATAGCTGGTGAGAGAGGTCTTCTGGTCGTATAGAGACAGGCTCAGTTTTCCAGATATTGGGTAGGATGAGCAGTTTGATGTTCCCCAGAGATCGTATAAGAGCAGCCAAAAAGGACATCAGTCTCTGGCACAGTAAATCTGCCGACAATTTAATTGACCTTCTGACAGGGAAGGCCACAGCAAAGGTGGCCCCTTTAATAGACTCTGGCCCAGAGGCACAGGGGTTCGGCAAAAGCAGGAGATACCTTGGCCTCTTTTTGAATTGTAAGCAACAGTATCTCTGCAGGTTTGCCTGACTGCTTCACTCTGGAGGCAGACGACATCTCTCCCTCCACACAGCCATGTGGCAGGCCATCATGCAGAACAAATGAGTGAGAGAGCTAATATCCAGAGGCCATTATATTCCCTTTTTACAAACTCTTCCTCAGTCCAACAAGATGTTGCCTGATGCCCCATCCATTCAGGCAAATTCTACTCAAAAAGAGAGATTCTCTTCTTAAAAATAAATAAATAAAGCAATCCAAGAGGTCTCACCACCCGAGAGTGCCAGGATTTTATTTAAGGTGGTTCTTGGTTCCGAAGAAAACTCAAGCTCATTCTGAACCTCAGCCTGCTAAGCAACTATGTTTGTAAGACCCACTTCAGAATGGCCGTAGGGCAGTCAGTTCTAACTTGTCTCCAGATGAATGATTGGATGTGTTCTATCATTCTTCACAGCACTTATCTTCACATAAAGCCAAGTAAGTTTCTGCAATTCCAGATAAGAGCCAGTCACTACCAGTTCAGAGTCCTACCATTTGGTTTCACCAAACCTCCCAGGGTGTTTACCAAATGCATGGCTGATGTAGTAGCTCACCTACAACTAAAAGGATGCAAAATTTTTCTTTACCTAGATTACTGGCTCATAACTGCCCTTTGCATGGAGTCCCTCATCAAAGCTATAGATAATCTTCTCAACCTCTGCATCTCTCTGAGGATAATAGTCCACCTTCAGAAGTTCAACCTGATACCACTTCAGACAATCATATTCATAGGATGCAGGCTAGGTGCTACCCAATCCATAATTTCCTTATTACAGGAAAGACTTCATACCTTGAGATCAGCCATCCATTGGTCATCATTTTTCCTTTAGCAGCTCTAGTACTGAGAGTGTTTGGTCTCATGGCTTCATCCATTCTAATGGCTTACTTCAAATGTTTCCGCATAAGAATCCTGTAGTGGCTTCTTCATACACAGTGGTCCCAATGCCTACACACATTATGCAGGACAATCATTACAAATTCATGCAAATCGCACCTAAAGTGGTGGCTACAGTCTCCAATGATAGGAAGGGGAACCCTTCATAAACCCGAACCCTGTAGCAACAATGACAACAGATGAGTGCTCCATTAGATACAGAGGGCTATTATGAGGGATAGTGGTCCGAGGACAAGGTTCCAAAACAGAGGTCGCTGCACATACATGTCTTGGAGTTGAGGGCGGTCCTCCTTGTGTTGCATGAACCTGAGCACACCCCCCCCCACCCCTCCTCAAGGTGTATTATCCATCCAGATGGAGAAGATGACTGGAGTTTGGTACATCAGCAAGCAGGAAGGAACCAGGTCATACCCACAATATCAGGAAGCAATGAGGGTTTGGTAATTGACGAAGGACTTGCACCCCTGTCTCTTAGCAACACACATTCCTGGAGTCTTGAATTGTGTAGTGGACAGGCTCAGCAGGACTCTGTTCATCTCATACATCGTGAGTAGTCTGTTAATCCAGCAGTAGCCAACAAGATTTTTCAGCATTGGGAATGCCCCTTGCTGTGATCTTTCTGCCTCTCCCCACAACACCAAGTTCTTTTCCTTTATTCCCCAGCTGGGACAGTGAACAAGGCACCCTTTGTCTCAGCAGTGGCCTCTGGGTCGTCTTTATGCTTACCTCCATCCCCCCCTTTCTCCATCTCCTGGTTTATACAGAAAGCAATGAGGTGCAAGGTAATGGTTATCCTCATAGCCACCTTCCAGCCCAGAAAAGTCTGGTTCCCCTTCTGAAATCTTATCTGTGGAGCCACCTTGTCTCCTGGATTCCATAAAATATCTAATTACTCACCCCTTTGGGAAGCCTCACCTGGAAATCCTAAGCCTAAAATTAACCATTTGGTTTCCCCAATTCAAGTGATGGCCAAGGATTAGTCTCTAACCAAAGATGTGGTTAGCATTCTCACAACTATCCAAAAAGACTCCACTCAAAAAGTCTAGTGTAGTAAATGGAAACAAAATTGTTTTTTGGCTGACAATCAAAACATATGTCACTGCACCTGTTATTGAAGCTCCATTTCTCAACTTAATTGAAATGCTCCGTTTCTTAACTTCCATTTTTTAGTCAAGCTGCAGTTATTGAACAGTCAAGGTTCAACTAGCAGCAATATTCAACTTTCTTGAGGGCTTCAGATGTCAATCACTTGTTTCACATAAACTATACAATACTTTTCTCTAAAGGATTTTTCTGCTAAAACCTCCAATCAAAGATTCTCTACCACCATGGGATGTAATTATAGTTCTGGAGGCCCTGACAAAGCCTTCATTTAAGCCTGCATCCTCCATAGAGCTGAAATTTCTCTTAAAAGACTGTTTTTGTAGTAGCTATCTTATCAGCCAGGAAAATTTCAAAGTTGTAGGCCCCATCTTCATCCCTTTATAAACTTTTTCAGAAAGATAAGATATCGCTCAAAACTAACACTCCCTTTATTTCTGACATTGCTTCTGAATCTAGCACATCTCATGCTCATCTGCCAGTATTCTTTCCCAGCTATGGTAACAATGATAGGTATATCTTGCACATCTTAGATGATCATAGACTGTTGTTTCTACCTTCACAGAACCAAGCCTCTTAGAAAAGATGCACAATATCTTTTTCTCTGAGTAAACTGGACAAAGGGTATTGAAGGTTTCTCTCTACAGATGGTTGTCAGACTACATCCGTTTCCTATATGCACATCAAAACAAGTCTTGTACCCTGGAAACCAAAAGTGCAATTCACAAAGGCAGTGGCTACCTCTATGGCATTCTTTACATCTTCCTCAGTAAGTGACATTTGAGATTCTGCCACCTGTTCTTCCATTCATAATTTTATCAGTCACTATAAACTGAACTGCTTCTCAAGGGCTAGGTTATATTTCAGTGCTACTATCTTTAAAGGACTGCTGTCATGAGACCATTCAGGGCATACTGTAGCTGGGGATTTTGACCTGTATGTTTGATTGGGTAGTCTGAGGGAACAGGATATGAAAGTTGTATACTAACCATAATACTAGAGCTTTTCATTCATGTCTGGCCCATACGACAACCCTCCCACTCTTCCCCTGCCTTCTTTTGTAAGACTTGAAGGATTGTATGATGCTGTGGTCTTTGTTTCTCAGGCAGTGCAGAGTTGCTTAGTTCTTCAGGAGTCAGTAACAGTCTGAGGCAAGTAGGACAACAGATGCATTTTGGGAGGGAAATTATTAAAGGTCTCAAGACTGGAGCACTGATGTATCCAGATTGGATCCAACAAGCAGCTCAAGGACCCATATGTCTTGTCAGACAAACATGGATGAAAAGATCTAACATTATGGAGTGTACATAACTTTCATTTTCCTGCATAAGTTGTTTGACTTGTTCACAAAACCTTCTGTATTCTGTTAAAATTAATAATACTGCAGCTAGCACAGCTGACTACAGAACGTATGTATGTAGTAGAATGCTAATGGTAGTCCAAATCATCAAAAGAGGTTCTCTATCAGAATTGCAAGGACTGAAACTGCAGATCCCTAAAGTACGAACAAAGGGTAAAACGAACACGCGCGCATACACACACACACACACACACACACACACACACACACACACACACACAAAAAACATTCAGTAAAAACTGCAAAAAGATCCCAGACAAGCTAAACTTTTTACTATGCCATGCCTTAAACCTCCTGTAGTGGAGGCATTTGACATATATGCAGTTTACTCCTAAAGGATATGCTAGGCTTGATGTTATGCTCTGTGTTTCACAAACTGTCTACTTATGCTGTACTGATGGGGTAAAAAAAAGCCAAAACCTACATATCTGTAGCTACTGAAATTTAGCTTTATAGGCTTAAATATAACCATAAAAAGTGAAAAGTAATGGGCATTTGCACATATCCCATGGGCTCTCCACTGCAGGAGGCTTAAGGTGTTGTACTGTAAAAACTCCAGCATGGCTGGGTCTTTCTTGCAGTTTTTAGTTAAAGTATGAAAATGTCACTTTTATAGTGTTTTTTTTTTTGGTTGGGTATTTGACCCTATATCCTTACTTCTAAGTTTGCTGTTCCTCAAGTAAAGGGAAAGAAAGAGTGAATTTTGCACTTACGGAGGCTCATAGTTTGGTTTTCCCAGTTCTGATGAGCACCAGAACAAAATAATCCTTGCCATTTTTATCTTTTCTCCATTTGAAAAAAAATGTGTGTGTGTGTGTGTGTATATATATATATATATATATATATATATATATATATATATAAAATATATAATCAAGCAAATTCATACAATGTCTATGGAATTTTTGCCATCTGTATCATCTGGCATTGCTGTCTTGTTTAACTTTTCTTCATTGAAAAAACACCCTGCTATTGTATTTTCATTTGATATCTTTGTTTGTGCCCTTGAAAGAGTAGCCTGTGAGCTGCTATGACAAATTAAATCCTTACAAACCAGCATGATTAGTTAGGCTGCTTGGTACCTGAAACTTTCCCATGATGTTAACCTATCCCATTTTACTCATGTGCCCGGGAAAAGAAAACATAAAAGTTAGGCATTTTTCTTCACCTGTGCCCCAGTCACCTAGGGCAGACGAAGATTGACTTTTTTTTTTTTTTATAAAGCAGATGCTGTACATCTTGTAGTGTTTGATACAAAAACATTTTAATATCAAGCAATTAACACAAACAAATGTTTTCTTATTAGCTTCCTTAGGTGAATTTTACCCATTGTCTGGGTTTATTTAAAGCCTTTCGGTCTTTTCCTTTTAAGTGAAAGGAGTAATCAGAATGTAAAGAGTTTCCTCTCTCAGATTCTGATTCTCAGTCTGAGAAATAAGAAATGCAGTCTGTGTTTAATTTCTAAGTTCCTATTCCACAGAATGGAGAATCTGAATGTAAGGAAAGTTTTTCTTCTGATGCCTGCCTGAAGAGTTGTCTTTTTCTGAAACTGTTGCCAGAATGAAGGAGTTACTTCACTGAAAGCAAAAAGATATACTTAAGTCCCAGCAAATATATATTATAATTTGCTGCAGGTAGAATTTTCTCAACCTGCAGTTGCTCATCCTGGTTTACTAGCCATTAGGGCAGGGGTTCCCAAAGTGTGCACCGCGCGCCCTGGGGAGCCATGAACTAATACCTTTCATTTATGATTTTTTTTCTTTTTTTTTTAATTTTCGTGGTGTTTGAGCTGGCGTCATCACATGCACGATAATGTCAGCTCCATCAGGGCTACCAGCCTATCCGAATTGAGCAAGGCCTTCCATCTGCTGTTTTGAACTGAAATGGAGTAGGTGGGTTCAGAGCTCTGCTACACTGCAGCTGAACGACAAACATGTGAGAATGTTTCTGACTACCATGACATCAGAAGAAGACAGGAGAAGAACATTACATTTATAATGTGAGGTAGATACTGAAATGAAACAGGAGGTAGATACTGAAATGAAATAGATGTGTTACTGCTCTAAGGAAGATAAGGATCTAATACACAATGCTTGATTTTACTTTGTAGACTGAAGAATTACTATGACACGTGTGGAACAAGTGAGTACTTGAAAACTAGGAGAGAATAAAATGACAGTGAAAATAGCTCATGAGTTTAGCTTCTGTGGTTGTAATGCGAACTGCAAAATGTATCATTTTCTACTATCCAGTAAATGCATAAAACAAAATTATTTCATGCAAAATTCTATTCTAGGAAGCCTAAACAGCTCATTTATCATGCACAGCTTTGTGTGCTGTATTTACATTGCATTTCCCCAGTCAGTAAACACGTGCTTTTGTGTGTCTCTGTGTGTGTGTCTGTGTTAAGGTATGCAATGGGTATGCCTTATTTGTGTATATATGTGTTGGATAAAAAATAAGAGCAGCAAAAACAAAACAATATTCTCACACACACACACGGGCAAAAATATACACTCACAGGAGTATATGGATACAATATATGACAAGTAGAGAGATGGAAGTGAGTGCACTTCTGTGATACACCCACCACACCTCATATTTATATCATACGTACATTATTAGCATCAGACATGCATGTTTTTTAATATTCTCCAACATGTCTGGCAAAAATTCTGATTCTACTACTAGCTTTCATGAATCCACTACAGATAGAAACCATGGAAAGTTATCCATGTTTTATGGATCCCTCAGTAGAGCACTTATGAGTAAAATGCCTACAGCTGAAATAGTGTTGAAATCAAGGCGATACATTTCGCAATATCCCTTGTTACCACTCTGTAGTTAATGTAGTCTGTCTATAAAAACATGCCTGCTCTCACCCATTGTTTAGTTTTGCCATTAAAGAATGTCATCAGACTCGCACCATTTATTACATATGTTTTCAACACAAATCTATTCTTACTTTCACATTTATTGCTAACTTTGCCTGACAAGTTGAAACAGACTAGTTTGGTTAACTAGGTTAATGTACAAAACACACCAACATTTGCTATAGCAATTCAAGAGAGGCAGTAATGCTTTTCAACTTGGATGTAATTTGTTCATTTTCTGTTCAGATTTTCAAGTGGGGAATCTTAAATGCCTTTTCTAATTAAGTAGCATTTCATATGTGGAGTTCCTTTTCAAGGGATGCTATGTAATGAGGAATGATGCACTGTTGAGAATACTTGTAAATGTTTTTAGACTTTTGTTGTACATTGCATTGCAGTCTACTTGAAACATGTCTCGGGAAGTACCTAGTGTTCTCACCTGGTTATCAAAATTATTACATTTGCCAGAGTTTGTTTGTTTCTTTCGGCTTTTCCCAGTTAGGGGTCGCCACAGCGGAACTCCGGTCCGCTAATGATTGGCAGTTGATTTTTACGTGCTGGCTTGCCGGGCCTAACGCACAACCTTCAGTGAAGGAACTCCCATTCACGCATGTTGCCACACAGAAGACGCTCTAACTGAGAATCGAATGGGCAACGTCTAACTGTGAGGCGACAACGCTACCGCAGCACCACCACCGCAGCATCTATTACATTTGCCAGAGTAAGATATATATATTTTTTTTCATTTAAAATTCATCATTTTTTCTTAACATATAGGAAGCCAACTGCAAAGTTTGTCATATATGCCTGTCAGCATGATTTGAAAGTCCTTTAGAAATTAAATTGGCTGTGTGTGTCACTTTATTCCATTTCAGGTTGTTATAGATGTGGGTCTTTCTTGCAGGCACACCAATTCAGTAATTTGCTAAAAAGTATTGAAATTGTGCTGTTTTGTTAATTCAACTTTTTTCGCTCTTCTTTGCTGTTAAGGCATATTAATCTTCAAAATGTGTGTTTTTGTGACTAAACACTACCCTTTGTGATCATTCATTATATTCATGAAGAACAGCTTTAAAATGTATTGATCATATTATTTTTCGTATGTTTCCAGCATGGTACACAAAAGTGCTGAGTCTCCTTTTTTTCTCATTGCCGAATGTTTGTGGTCACAGGTTGTTTTTTGGGGGGAACCTGGAAGGGAGTGCTTCACCTACAAGCATGTTTGAGGACAAAATGTAAATTAACCTTGGTGACATCGTCATAGGGGAAAAAATGAAGAGCATCCTTAGATTTTATTGGGAGTATGACCATGCATGTGCAAGAGATGTGTTCATTACAATCTATGGATGTACTTCGTAGTATTTCTTCAGTGTTGTCACTGAGGGATATACCAATTGCATTTGACCCATGGTTTGATAAATAATTTAGAAAGCTTTTTATTAAAGGAAAAAAAAACTGTTTAAATAAATGAGGAAAGAAGGATAAAAATGCATGGTGGCACTCCACATATTAAGATGCACCTGCAAATATGGCTAATACATTTGAAGCATCTCATAGAATACTGATGTAAAGTGACTTGTAGTTAAAGTAAAATGTATTTATAGACTTAGCCACATGAGTTATTTTATGACTTTTGATGGTCATGGAGCAGAGTTAAATTTTACTGTTTTGCATCCGATAGGTGCTTGTTGTTTTGTTTAGCACACTGAGAAAGGTTTCATTGAAATGAGTGACAGTTTCATCCTGGGGCAGAGATTTTAGTATTTGCCAATTATAATGTTTTAGGTTGGATATGAAGGTGTTACCATTAAACTTACTTAAATTGTGTAAAAGTTGTAGTGATGTTTTTTGTGGTATGACTTTCTTCCTACAAGTTTTGGAAGGTGATCTCTAAGAGAGTTTGAAAGGGTGCAAATACATGCAGTTTTATTTGTGTTGGATGTAAGAGTTCAGTCAAAAGGTAGATTTTTTTATGGTTTGACAAAGCCCTATAATATGAACTTTATGCACACCACTGGGGGGTGCCTTGGGAAAAGCTGTATTCAGCAAGGGAGCCGAGAATTGAAAAGGTTTGGGACCCACTGCTTTAGGGGATGCTTTTTGTAGCCAGCAGTGTTGTCTGATAGTCTGCCACCTGCCCCAGAAATTCTGATAAATTGTATAAGACTCCCCAAACCCACACAATTTTTTTTTCAAACCCTAGAGCAGACTCTGCAGTGATTCTTGTGACAAAATCTCTTCTGCTAAACATTTTAGGACAGGTGACACTTTTCCTTCTGACAAAGATGGAAAAGCCTTTGATGCATTTGGGGGAGGGGGGAGTTTGCACTTCTTCCACCTTAGCCTTGAAAATAATGATTTGTCAGGCTCATGTGTTTGTTTCTGCTGGCTTCCTTTGACAGTGTACAAAAGTTATTTGTAAGATTAAGATGTGTCCGAGTTTAATATCTATGTTATGACACTGTTTTTAGAACAGCCATCGCTGAGACAGAGATGCGATTTGTCTGGCTACATTCTCAGAATGTACTAAAGGATGTTAAGGCTGAACTCCTGAGGTATTATTTAGCCCTGTCTCTGCTGAGGTCCTTCAAAGATTTGATGAAAGAGAAAGGTTAATTCATGGGGTTACTCAGATTTTGCAATCCTCCATGCCAAAATATAACAAACTTTCCTGCCTGCTCAGGTTCCTTTTATTAGAAATAGAAACAACCAAACCAAAAACCACCTCCAAAGGAAGCCTTAATAAGCAAAAATAGATGTTTGCAGATGATATTGTGATCTGTAGTGAGAGTAGGGAACAGGTGGAAGAGATCCTAGAGAGGTGGAAATATGCTCTAGAGAGAAGAGGAATGAAGGTCAGCAGGACTAAGACAGAATAGATGTGTGTGAATGAGAGGGAGGATAGTGGAATGATGAGGATTCAAGTAGTAGAGGTGGTGAAGGTGGATGAGTTTAAATACTTGGGATCAACAGTTCAGATTAATGGTGAGTGTTGAAGATAGGTGAAGAAGAGAGTACAGGCAGGATGGAGTGGGTGGAGAAGAGTGTCAGGAGTGATTTGTGACAGACTAGTACCAGTAAGAGTGAAAGGGAAGGTCTACAAGAGGGTAGTGAGACCAGCTATGTTATATGGGCTGGAGACAGTGGCATTGACAAAAAGGCTGGAGTCAGAGCTTGATGTGGCAGAGTTGAAGACGTTAAGATTTGCACTGGGTGTGATGAGGATGGACAGGATTAGGAATAAGTATATTAGAGGGTCAGCCCAGGTTGGAAGTTTTGGAGACAAAGCCATAGAGGCAAGATTACGTTGGTTTGGACATGTACTGAGGAGGGATGCAGTGTATATTGGGAAAAAGATGCTAAGGATGAAGCTGCCAGGTAACAGGAAAAGAGGAAGGCCTAAGATGAGGTTTATGGATGTGGTGAGAGAGGAAATGCAGGTGGTTGGTGTGACAGAACAAGATGCAGAGGACAGGAAGAAATGGAAACAGTTGATCTGCTGTGGCGACCCCTAACGGGAGCAGCTGAAATAAGAAGAAAAAGTAAAATGAAAAAAAGGATTCCACCACAACGAGAAGTGCACTGAAAAATTCTGATAGGATGCAAGCTTTAATAAAACGAAGAAATAAAAAGCACAAATTGTGCTGTTCAGATTGCAGGTCAAACAGGATAAGCGCTTTCAGTTAAAAAAGACTTCTTCAGATTCTAGTGTCTAGACCTGACTTACTACTGTTAAAATAGAAATCCGTAATTGCTCAGACAGTCGCATACAGCAATCAAATACACACCTTCCTTAAGCCTTCATTTCATTTCTTAATCAGGCTTCTCTCTTTCAAAATTGGCTTAATAGGAACTACTCTGTTAAGCCCTGGAAACAGATTAGCTCTAAGGTTCATGAACCATCTGGTTTCTTTCTTTTCAGTTTTGTTGACATTGTCTCCTCCACGAAGGTTAGTAGTCACATTTGAAATGACCATAAAACTAAATGAAT
The DNA here is from genome assembly GCF_019279795.1 of Protopterus annectens. Lineage (NCBI taxonomy): Eukaryota > Metazoa > Chordata > Ceratodontiformes > Protopteridae > Protopterus > Protopterus annectens. Next base: position 353,621,074 of record NC_056729.1, on the reverse strand, counting down.
GCCCTGGATTTTCTGACACATGTCCATACAGGGCATTAGTTGCCACTTTATTCTTGATGTCTAACAGGTGGCAAAGTATCCGTTCCTTGAGTTTTCTATTTGTCTTTCCTACGTAATAAGCTTGGCACAGTTTGCATGTGCCAACGTATATAACATTCTTGCTGTTACAGTTGGCAAAACCAGAGAACATATAGCATTTGTTGGTTACCGGGTGAACAAAACTGTTGGAACATTTAATGTGGCTGCAAGCTTTGCAAAAGCCACATTTCCAAGTTCCTAACCTATTTCTTCCTTCTGTACTCTGCTTGTTAGGTATTCCATCATAGTTGCGCAATAAATGCTTTAAGTTGTTCTTGTTTTTAAAACCAAACATAGGTGTTTCCCCTACAATTATCTTAATTTTGCTGTCAGCAGTTAAGACTGGCCAAAATTTCTTGATGGTTTCACGGACATCAAAGAAGTCAGTGCTGTAGGTCATCATGCATCTGAGACTGTTGCTGTTCCCATCTTTCTTCACATCACTCTGCATCTGCTTCGAGAAGTATGGTTGCCCTTTATGTCGAATGGACATTGCTTTGCCTTTACTCATATCCAGTTGTTTTTTATTATAGCCTCTTGAGGCAAAATTCTGTAAAAGTTTGTCTTGTTCCTGCAAAAAATCATCATAGTCAGTACAGAGCTTGGATATCCTGGTCACTTGATTTTCAAGAATATTCTGAAAAACATGTCTCAGATGCATGCATATGGTTTCTCCATTGTGGTTTCCTGAATATAGTGGTGCCAATTCCTTTGCTATTATTCATTGAGATTCTCACGTCTAAGAACTAGATCTCACTTACTGACATTCTCACTTCGAACCTTAAAAAGCTGGTCGTATTTGTTAAATAGTTAACAAAATCACTTGCAATTAGACTATTGTTGGTCAATACATTATTTTTTATAGGGGCCTTTAGGGCTGCAGATTATTGTTCATTTAGCCTATATATATATTTTTTCATGGCTGCAGGGACACTGAGTTGTGGCCTACAACCTTACAGTGATATTACTATTTGTTAACACAAAAATTCATTATATGTCCTTTATTTTGTCTCCCTCCAGTTGCCATTGCAGATGCATTTAGGTGTATCCCATACCTATATTGTGGCTTAATAATTTGTCATATATATATTGTATCCCATACCTATATTGTGGCTTAATAATTTGTTATATATATCTATCTATATATATATATATCTATATTGATTACATTTTCTCTATTCTTCCTCTCCATTCAAACAGTATCTTATCAGATATTATTTTTTATTGGTACTATTGGGTTGGTGGTTGTGATTCTATTCCAGGGGGTGCAGTGTTCTTAGGCCTTTTTCTTTCCTTTTTTTCTCACTTGGTGGATTACACCAGAATTGCTCAGGTTATCAGTTTTATTAATTTTTTCAGGTTTTTCACAGCTTTCAAAATATTTGGTTTCATTGGTCCTTAAATTGTCTTTTGAAAAAACAAGTTATCTCCGTAGTATCCCGGAAGTCTCAAAACAACCCACTAAAGTGTAGTGGGTCTAAAAACAAAACCGTGTAAGAAACTTCTCTGTGTGGAAGATTTTCAGTCCATATATTTCTAGTTAATCACTGTATATTAATCAGATCAGACAATAGTAGTAGAAGTAGCGAACGTAAACTCGTCAAGTCAAAAAGTAATAATAGAAAATATATAATTCTACAGCATTACTAAGTATTCGAAAGTAATCCAAGCAAGGCAGGCAGTCTGTTTCCAGTCGAAAATCCTTTATTAAGTACACAGACAAGCAATCCAAGTAAAACAAAAATAGAGTAATAATTTCCTCACAAGCTTTCTAAATATATATATATATATATATATATATATATATATATATATATATATATATATATATATATATATACTTTTTATCAGGCATGGGAGTGGTTTATTGTGCTGTAAAACAGTGTTATTGGTACACGTGTTAAATTCACATCCCTTCCCCCATCAGTGTGACATTCGAGCTGGTCCTGCCCTACCTAGTAGCTGTCATAATAATATATAGCCCTAATGTACTTTAATGGTACATCATATTTAACCAAATTATTAAGTAGATTATTATTAAGTCTATGATTTTATCCAAGGCAAAATACTACATGGCTGGAAATATATCAGCCTTAGTTCATTTTGCGATCAAAAATTATATATAAATATATATACATATACATTTTGCATGTAAAAATCAGTTTCTATTTTCATAACCTATTGTTAACAAAGATCTCTTTCGTCCTTCTAGACGACTTCAGGTCTGTGTACAAGAACCATAAAAACCTTTATAATTGTATAATTAGTTAGTATTGTTATTACCATCATTTTGAATAAGTGGGGAAAAAAAATAAAAATAAGAAAAAATGTATGTATGATGATGGAAACAAAAATATACACTTAAATTTCAAATGATTTAAAACAGTATTTAAAACCAATTTGTAGAAAAAAATAAAATACAATTAGTCATTTAAACAATGTGGCAATTTTCTAAGTTCCAGTGCACTTTTAATTGAACAGTAGTAGTTTAGTCCAGGCTTTCTAAAAGAGTTCAGCTTTAATTGCCACATGAGTTCATGTTTCGCCAGAATATTCGGGATGTCTCTATGCGATCCAGGATCTGGAACTTAAAACCTGTGTGTCTTTTATGAAGAGAAAGGTGTTTGGCTAGTGCATTATTTTTACATCCAGAGCAGATTTCTGACAGATGACATGAAATCCTTCACTTGAGTTTATTTACAGTCTTGCCCACATAGAATGCATCACATTCATTGCACTGTTCCCTGTAAATTACTTTTTTACTGTTAGTCACCCCCTGCACTGGTTTTAATGAGCTTCTTTAAATAAGGGCAATAAAAACTATTACCTTGCTGTATAAATATACAAAATGTACAATTAGTTTCACATCTTTTAGTGCTTTTATCACATGGTCTAGGTTTAAATTCAACAAAACTTCTAATATTCCTGGCCTTCCTATAAACAAATGATGGGGCTTCACCTAAGATGTTAATCAGAAAAGGGTTTCCTATGACAATGTCCTAGTTTTCTTCAATAATATTTTTGATACTGTGATAATCCAAAGTGTATGTCAAGATGCAGCTATTTTTGCATTTGTTATTCTCTGTGGAATTACTTAACATTTTTCTAATGGGGAGGTTGATTGAAGGTGCTTCAGTCCTTTTCAGTTCTATGGGTTCCAGGATGTTTTTTAACATCTGACTTTCATAGCCTCTGACTAGAAAATCATTCTCTGAGTTGTTGAGGTTTCTCAAAAATGGTTCCATCTCTGTGGTAATTCGAGCTACATTATACTTGGTTTTTGTAGGATGTAGACTTTTACTGTGGAGTAATAAGTTAACCCTCGTTGGTTTTCTGAATAGATCAGTGGTGATTATGTTATTGTTGGTATCCTTAGAAATCTGCATATCTAAGAAAGTGGTTGAAGTACAGCTATGGGAAGAGGTAAACTTCAGGAAGGGGGTTGTTTGATTGAGGTAAGTGATAAAATCTCCAAGCTGCAAGGTGTCACCTTCCCACACAATAAAGACATCATCAATAAAACGTAAATAGCATGTGATATGCTGCATGTAATCTGTGTTGTTTAACACAAAGTCCTCCTCCCATTTGCCCAGGGCTATGTTAGCTATGCTGGGAGCCATGGCAGCCCCCATTGCTATACCAGTTTTTTGTTTGTGGTGTTTGCCATTGAAAGTAAAGAAATTGAAGTCCGGTATAAGATTAATGAGCTTGCTTAACTTTTGCAGTTGTGCCTGCGTACCCTGATTATGTTTCTTAAAAGACTCCATAGCTGCTGTTATACAGTAATTGTGAGGGAGCACTGTGTACAAGGATTCCACATCAATAGTTAGCAAAATACTGTTAGCTTCCACTGTAATATTTTTTATTTTCTTCAAAAAATCCATTGAATCTCTTATGTATGACTTATTCTTTTCTGCTAGAGGTTTCAGCAAGTAATCAAGGTAAATGGCTGTGGTTTCAGTAAGGGAACCTCCACTTGCTACCACCAGTCTATAAAAGTGCACTGGAACTTAGAAAATTGCCACATAGTTTACATGACTAATTGTATTTTATTTTATTTTTTTCTACAAATTGGTTTTAAATACCATTTTAAATCATTTGAAATTTAAGTGTATATTTTGTTTCCATCATCATACATACATTTTTTTCTTATTTTTATTTTTTTCTGGTTCTCTTTTTTTTTTTTTTTTTTTCCACTTTATTCAAAATGATGGTAATAACAATACTAACTAATTATACAATTATATAGGTTTTTATGGTTCTTGTACACAGACCTGAAGAAGTCTAGAAGGACGAAAGCGATCTTTGTTAACAATAGGTTATAGGTTCATACTAGGCTATCTGCCCTAGGCATTTATAAGCCTAGCCAGAGTGTGTTTGGCTTTCGTCACCCATTTTAAATTAATTTTGCTATGCCCTTTTTCGAGGTTAGTATACTGTGCCTCTGTCTAACAGTGACACAGAAGTGATACCCGGGGTAAACCTACGACCCCCCAGCCACTCATCAAGATTCCTCTTGAGGAGAGTCAATGAGGGACTCTGCCTAACCTGGACTGGAATTTTATTCCAGAATGAAGGGAGCCTCTGGGTTATGAATCAGTCCCTCCAGCATGTCCTGTTTATTTCATTGCTGAGGTTCAAGTCTCTCGAGCGCATAGCTTGATGGGATTTGGATTTTCTGAGGTGCAGCATGTCCATTAATTCCGGTTTGGACATGGCTTTATACGTCGGGCACAGATCGCCTCTGAGCAGGCAGTATGCCACTGAGTATAGCTGGAGTTTCTTTAACCGGGCAGCATATGGCATCTGTTTGACCCCTTTGATCCTCTTGGTGAGGTACTTTAGTGGTCTTTCCAGTTGCTGCAGGTGTCTGGTAAGGTACATCCCAAAAGGGGCATTGTACTCAATTATGGGCCTGATGAGGGATGAGTAGAGAGGCACAATGACCTCCCCTGATCTAGGATGTGAATCCCTTCATGATTAGGTGGGCTGTATAAAATGTTTTTCTAACCACTTTGGCCACATGGTTGTCAAATGAGAGATTGCTATCAACTTGGGTCCCCAGGTCCCTAATTACTTCTTCCAGATTAATGGATTACCACCTATGTGGTAATTTGTGGGCACTTTGTTTTTGCCAAAGGGGATGACTATACACTTTTTGGCATTTAGCTTAAGGCCATGGCTCTGGCACCAGTTGTCTATTTCTATGAGGCCCTTTTGGAGGATGCTTGTGTCGGCTGGAGAGTCGATTATGGAGCCTAGTTTGCAATCATCTGCGAACTTGGTCAGCCACAGTCCTTCCGTGTTGGCCTGTACCTCCGAGAAATATATACCGAACAAGAGAGGTCCCAGGACTGAGCCTTGTGGGACACCGCTTGTAACTGGTTTGGAGTCTGACATGGCTCCAGCAATTCTAACCATGTGGGTTCTGTCCTTGAGCCAGTTTACAACCCATCTAGTGACATAGGGGTTTATATTTAAGCTGGTGAGCTTATCTATAATGCCCGAGTGGGGTATTGTATTGAAGGCATTTGCGAGGTCCAGGTAAGCTGTGTGGACCACCTTCCCCTCGTCAATGGCCTTGGTGACTGTTTCAAAGAAATCGACCAGGTTTAAGAGGCAGGATCTGCCCTTAACAAAACCGAACTGGGTAGGATCCAGTGTCTGTAGGTCCCCACTATCTTTATTTATGAGGTCCATGATGATCCTTTCCATAGTTTTGCAGACCAAGCTAGTCAGACTTATGGGGCGTTAGTTTTCAGGATCCGTTGAGGCATCACCTTTGTGGAGAGGGACCACTGTTGCTGTACACCACTCTTTGGGTACATAACCTGTAGTAAGGCTGAGATTGAACAGTAGTTTAATGATTGGGTTTAGCTCTTCTTGGAGTTCATGTAGGACGCAACCCGGGACACCGTCTGGTCCCATTGATGCTGTGTTTTTTGCTTTGGAGAGGGCGGCTCTTACCTGAGCATTTGAGATGTCAGGGGGGCAGCACTCTGCTGGGATAGATATTTGCCCTTTTGGTGGGGAGGGGGGGAGAAGTTTGCGCTGAACCTGTCAGCTAGGATGTTGGCAATGTCTGTGGGTTTGGTGTATTTTTTGTCATTTTGGACTAATTCTTAGCATATCTGGGAATTCTCACCCAGGTTCCTAACATAACTTAAGAAAGCCTTGTGATTATCCTTAGTGTCCTGTGCAATTTTTCTCTCGAAGCTGGCCTTAGACAATTTTATGAGTGCCAGTAGTTTTTTTGCTAATACTGATCAGAGATGCCTTCCCATTTTGGGATTTTGCTCTATCATGTAGTAGCTTCCTCCTTCTATTGTATAGTTTGTTTATGGCTGGGGTCCACCAGACAGGACGTCTGCCTTTGGAGGATTGGGTCTTGGTTTTATTTGGGATTGCATGATCCATGCATTCCTGAAGGTGTTTATAGAATGCGTTTATAAAGGATTCTGCTGTCTGGGCCATATTTTCCGCAGGCCCGGGGGCTTTGAAGGATTCCACCTCGGTTTTGAGGAATGTGAAATTTGCTTTAGAGAAGTTTTTCACTGTGGTTTTATGGGCAGGGGGTGGGGTCGGGATGTAAATATCCAGTGAGATTAGTTTATGATCTGATCTTACCAATGAGGATACACTTCTGGTCTGGAGCATAGCGTCCCCATGTTGGTGATGATCAGGTCCAGTATGTTTTCCCCTCTTGTGGGAGTGGTAACAAGTTGTTCCATAGCATTTGAGTTTATAAATTTTAGGAACCTTTGGGCTAGGGTGTTGGAGCTAGAGTAATGCTCCCAGTCTATGTTTGGGTAGCTGAAGTCGCCCAATATAATGGTGGTTGGAGAGACCTTCATATTTTCCAGTGTTCTCAGGAAGGCCGAGTGGGGTTCCTGGGTTAGGGAGCGTGGTCTGTAGCAGGCTATAAACTGGAAGGCAGTTGTATCCACTGTTAGTTGCACATGGATAGTCTCTGATGCTTCGTGCTGTGCCACCAACCTGGAGGTGTGGGTATCTTTGACGAATATTGATACTCCCCCTCCTTTTGTGGTTCGGTCCAAGTTTTGGGGCTGAGAAGCATGGTATGAGGTATAACCTGGTAGTGCTGGGGTGCTCTCGGGAGCCTTGAACCAGGTTTCTGTTACTGCACAGATATCGATATTCTCCATGCTAAGGAGAGTTTCGAGTGCGTGCATCTTGAGGTTTAGACTTCTGGCATTGAGTAGCACTACTCTTAGTTTCTTATCCCTTGTGATACCTATGGAGGTGGGTTTGTCTTTTGAGCCTTGCCTAAAAAAGGCACTATGGGGGTAGCAAGAGCCTTTGCCAATATCCGATAGCCCAGGGGTGATAGGTGCAAGCCGTCCCTAGCGAAGCATTGTGGCTTGTCAAGCATGTCATCCCAGACTGACAGGCATTGGATCCCCTTTGAATGACACCAATACTTAAGTCAATTGTTGAAATTGATTATCTTGTCTTCATATTGTGGCATCATTCTTGGTGAGGGTAAGATGCTACTCAAGGTCAGGGTCATACCAGCCTGGGCTACATGCTCAGAGAGCTCCTCTGTCTCTTTTCATGTAGTCCAGGGAGGTACATCTCAGGTCATTCACACCAGCATGGACAATGACTGAGTCATATTTGTACTTGCCTTGTAGTGACCTGAGTGCTTGTGTTATGTGGCGAATCCTAGCGCCCGACAGGCAGCTCACCGTGACCTTCTCCTTGTTCAGCCTGGTGAGCAGGACATCAGTGTGCCTGACGATAGTCACCTATTACAAGTGTATCAGGTGTGTTGTTTAGCCTTAAGGGCTGTAACTGTTCGGCACACTGGCTTTGTGAGCTATGTGTTGCACGTGTTTTGTTTTGGGGTAGCGGTTGCTTGGGTGTCTGCTTTGGAGGTCTCTGCTGCGTAGGCAGATTTTTATTTAGAGCCTTCGAGTATGTTTTTGTGTGTTTATGTGATTGGTTTGCTGTCGTGGTAGGTCTATGTGAGACTGGAATTGTAGTGAGTGTGGTTTCCTTCTCCTCCTGACTGGTTACGCCAGTAATGAGTTGAGAGAGTTTAGCCTCCAATTTGGCTATATGGTTGCATCTTTCACATGTGTTGGAATTTGTTGGGAAGAGGAGAGGGTTGTCTGTGTACATGAGGCAGTTGTAACATTGCCTCAAGATTCCCAGATTCACCAGCTGGACCGGAGAGGAGATTGACAACTGACCTTTGGACATGCTAGAATAGTACTGGGAATTCCTTTATAATTGAAAAAAGGGCCAATGGGGAACAAGATACCCAAGGGGAGTTTGTGAGGGTGTAGTGCTTTTAATTTTTTAGTGCTGACTTATATAATTGCTTTAGTGAGCAAGTGCCAGGTAACTTAAATGCAATATGTTACAGGTAACTTAAATGCAAAAACGACAAACGGTAACTTTCTTTCAAGTGAAACAAGGAAATAAGTACAGTAAGCAATGCAGATATCACTAGGGATCCACAGAAGCACTGAAAAGCCACGTTTTAGGTGGAATTAGCGTTTCAGGGAAATAACAAGCATGAAAATAGAAACTGATTTTTACATGCAAAATGTATATGTATATATATTTATATATAATTTTTGATCGCAAAATGAACTAAGGTTGATATATTTCCAGCCATGTAGTATATTACCTTGGATAAAATCACAGGCTTAATAATAATCTACTTAATAATTTGGTTAAATAAGATGTACCATTAAAGTACATTAGGGCTATATATTATGACAGCTACTAGGTAGGGCAGGACCAGCTCAAATGTTGCACTGATGGGGGAAGGGATGTGAATTTAACATGTGTACCAATAACACTTTGTTTTACAGCACAATAAACCACTCCCATGCCTGATAAAAAGTGTGTATATAGATATATATATAGATATATATATATAGATATATATATAGATATAGATATATATATAGATATATATATAGATATATATATAGATATATATATATAGATATATATATATAGATATATATATATAGATATATATATTTAGAAAGCTTGTGAGGAAATTATTACTCTATTTTTGTTTTACTTGGATCGCTTGTCTGTGTACTTAATAAAGGATTTTTGACTGGAAACAGACTGACTGCCTTGCTTGGATTACTTTCGAATACTTAGTAATGCTGTAGAATTATATATTTTCTATTATTACTTTTTGACTTGACGAGTTTACGTTCGCTACTTCTACTACTATTGTCTGATCTGATTAATATAAAGTGATTAACTAGAAATATATGGACTGAAAATCTTCCACACAGAGAAGTTTCTTACACTGTTTTGAATTGTCTTTTGACATACAATTATCGTTCTTATTGTTGGCGGACTCTGACTCAGCTGGGACATAGGTTTTGACACTGCGATAGTTAGCGATCGGCTGTTATTGTCTAACCTAACTTGAGCATAGGCCGAGACTCTTTTGTGTGAGTAATCTAGTGCACTTTTTGTCATATAATTTAATGATATATATGATTTATGTATGGGCCTATCTCTATTGTTGGATCCTATGCTGATATTGTCATTGTTCTGGCTACTTCTGATAGCAATTGATCTGTCCTATTAGTGATATATATATATATTGTATGTTTGCTTTATTTTTGGCCAAGTTACCTTCTGGCCACTGCTTGGCCTTTTTTACATCTATATATTCTGCTTTGCTGTGAACAACCATGGATATGATGATTTTTTAAACTTGCCCGTTCTCGGCTGCTGTCCGAATCTGGTTGAGCATCTGCACCTTCACTTTCACCCTGATTTTCCCCTTGTGATTTCGCATAAGTGGACACCCTCATCTAAACTATTACCTAAATTATAAGCCTATTGTTCTAAGCAATTTCTACAAACCCTGCTGCCTCTACCAAGCTTTCAATAGAGGAATCCAAGGAACTTTCACCCTGACTTTCCCCTTGTGATTTTGCATGAGTGGACACCCTCACCTAAACTGTTATCTACATTATAAGCCTATTGTTCTAAGCAATTTCTACAAACCCTGCTGCCTCTACCACGCTTCCAATAGAGGAATCCAAGGAACTTTCACCCTGACTTTCCCCTTGTGATTTCACATGAGTGGACAACCTCACCTAAACTATTATCTACATTATAAGCCTATTGTTCTAAGCAATTTCTACAAACCCTGCTGCCTCTACCAAGCTTCCAATAGAGGAATCCAAGGAAGTATGTGTATTTGCTGCCTAGCCTTGTAATACTATAGTCTGTAAGCCCTGCTAGGTGCTTAGCTTGCTCCTTGCCAGGAAAGCCAGCAGCCGAACCCCTCTTATTTTCCCACTCTCCATTCTTCCCCCTTACCTAGTCCCCTGACCTTTCTTGCTCTCTTCAGTCCAACCCAGACCTGGGTTAGCCCTGGTGTACTTAGGTGCAATTTCTGCATTTGCCCACTAGACACCCTCTCTCCACTAATAGCTACTTCTACTCACTAACTCTAACTTACTCTTTAAACTATAACTTTTCTTAATTCTCTCTCTCTCTCTGTATACTCTAACTTTTCTTTTTCTCTCTCTCATTTCTATTTTTTAGTCCAATTCAGCCCATTACTCCTAGGCCAAGTCCACTAGTACTCTCACTCATAAACACTCTTACCACCACTTATCTCCTAACCTCCTATGCACAACCCCTCTCCTTTACTCTTATCATCCCTTCCAAACAAACTCTAACACCTTTCCCAGATGTATCTAGAATTTTTCACAATGTCATCTACAAACCCAGTTTCTTTCAGGCAAAATATCATCGACTAATTCATATTAAATACTCAATTCTAACAAATAAAAACTTATGTCACTACCACAGTAAACCTCCCCAATACTATAACTTGGTATTACTTCACTCCTTAATAGATGGAGACATTCACCCCAACCCAGGCCCAACATCTCCCCCATCCCATACAAACTGCAACCAATATAATACAATCACTTTACCATCAACCAAACCCTCCAAATCACTCTCAATAGCCCATCTAAACATACGTAGTATATGCAATAAAATACCACAAATTCATGCTCTCCTGGATGTCCAACAGTTCGACATCCTCTGCTTAACCGAAACATGGCTTAAACCCTCAATACAAGATACTGAAATTATCCCCCCAGGCTATAGTATCCTTCGACAAGACCGCATAAATAGAAAAGGTGGAGGGGTAGCAATTCTTTATAAGGCAGGACTACAAATCAACAAAATAAATCATAAACTACCCTCAGATAACAACATAGAAATAATTATTTCTAAACTGGAGCTTAACTCCCATAAATCAATTAACATCATCTGCACCTACCTTCCCCCAGGTAAAAACCCCACAATACTTGAAGACTTGCTTAACTGGCTTTCTTCTAATCTTCCTCAGGAAACAATAGTACTAGGAGACTTTAATATTGACTGGAATTTATGTAACAACACCAATCCATCTACCCTGATTAACCTCTATGGCTACTCACAAGCTATAAACTCTCCAACCAGAATAAATAAACTCAATAATAAAGAAAGCATCCTAGATTGGATACTAACAAATTGTCCACAGCAAAACTATACAACAGGAACCCTCCAAGATGACCTTAGTGACCACTCTCTAATATATATTATCAGACATAAAACAAGTTTAAATATCTCCACTTCAGTCAGAACTGCCTGTAGTAAAAAACACTTTGACCAGGAACTGTTTCTAAATGAACTTAAACAATGTAATTGATCACCCCTTAAGTTCCTTCCTATAGATGAAGCAGTTAATTACTTCAATACCACTTTCCTATTGATCCTAGACCGACTGCAAATAAGCAAAGAAAATCATACTCTTCCATCTGACAATAATGTTGAAATAATTATTTCCAAACTTCAGCTCAACCCTCACAAAACAGTTAACATTATCTGCACCTATCTTCCCCCAGAAAAAAATCCCACTATTTTAGAAGACCTATTAAATTGGCTTTCACTAAATCTCCCTCAAGAAACAATTCTTTTAGGAGACTTTAATATTGACTGGAATTTGTGTCAACACACCTATCCACCCACCCTTATTAACCTACATGGCTTCGCTTAAACCATTAACTCCCCAACAAGAACAAACAAACAAAATAACAAAGAAAGTATACTTGACTGGATACTTGTAAACAGTCCCCAGCAAAAGTATACAACAGGGACACTCCCAGATGACCTCAGCGACCTCTCACTAACATATATCATCAGGCATAAAACAAGTTTAACTATCCCCACCCAAGTCATAACATCCCGTAGCAAAAAATTCCTTGATCCCATTCTGTTTCAAAATGAACTTATGCAAGTCAATTGGTCATCTCTTAAATCTCTCCCTATAGACGAAGCTGTTAACTACTTCAATCATACTTTTCTGACAATCCTAGAACATCATGCTCCAATGCGTTCTATAAAAATTAAATCTAAAACAGCCCAATGGCTTTCTAATGCCACCAGGAATATAATCCTTAGTAGAAACAAAGCCTGGATAAAATGGCGTACCTCAAAAAATACAACTGATCGCCTTATTTTCAGAGAACAAAGAAATTTAACAAAAAAAGCCATCCTACAAGATAAGAACTTTTATACTCCGCTACAACAAACATCCCTACACCAACCACATAAATTCTGGACCGCCATTAATACACTGCTATCACCAGGAAAAGTTGCCACACCAAATCCTATTGATTCAAACCCCGACTGCCCATTACAAACAGCAAACGCCTTTAATACTTTCTTTACCTCTGCCATTCTAAAGCTAGCTAACCAACAAAGCCCTGATACCTCCAAACTGCTAAGCCAAGGCCCCACTCCCCCCCCCATTCCACCTCAAACCTATACCCACCACATATATATTATCCTTACTTCAAAAATTAAAACCTACAACTCCCTCAGCCGACAAATTACCAGCAGAATTCCTCAAAATTGGTGCAAAAGCCATAGCTTACCCAATCTCCATACTGATTAACAGGACCATAAAAGAAAGCACAATTCCATCATTATGGAAAATCTCATATATCATCCCACTGTTCAAAGGTCGTGACTCTACTGAGTATTCCAACTTTCGTCCCATAGCATTATTATCACCACTTGCAAAAATAATGGAGAAATGCATCCACAAACAGTTACTAAATCACCTGCTAAATAATAACCTCCTAGCTAAGTGCCAACATGGTTTTCGCCCTTTCCATAGTACTACTACAGCCTTACTATCCTTTATCGACTCAATAAACAAAAACCGCAACAATAACATACCCTCTTCAGCCTTCTTCGTTGACCTATCCAAAGCCTTTGATATGGTCCACCACAAACTTCTCCTTCATCGTCTGAAGTCCCTCTCTTTTGACAACACAGCCTTAAATTGGTTCACATCCTATCTGGATAACCGTAAACAGGCTGTACTCTGGCATAACCATCTCTCTGATCTCCTTCCCACCTCTATAGGTGTCCCTCAGGGCTCTATCTTAGGCCCTCTACTATTTCCCATCTTTATAAATGACCTTCACCTAGCCACTCCTCTATCAACTTGCATTCAATATGCAGATGATACAACCATTATCTGCTCAGCCCCAACACAGTCAGAACTTTATTCCCTTACACAAAATACCTTCACTACCATAGAGCAATGGTTCTCTAACCATTGTCTCCTCCTTAACCCAAAGAAAACCAAACTCCTGATTTTTACACCCACCCTCTTGTCTCCCTCCATTAATTTCTCACTCACAGCCAACAATGGCATCCTTATCTCCCCATACAATAACACCAAACTACTAGGCATTACAATTGACAACCAACTCAAATTTGACACACACATTGACTCTACAATAAAATCAACAAACAGAAAACTAGGCTCTCTGTATAGAATTAAATCTTTCCTTACTCCTAAAGCCAGAACTACTATAGCTAGAACCCACTTAATCTCTTCCCTTTTATATGCCTCCCCAATCTATACAAATCTTTCTAAATATAATCTTAACAAACTAACTACGTCTTATAACAATATTACCAGATTTGCTACAGCATCTCCATACAGGACTCACCATTGTTCTAATCTTAAAAAACTAGGGTGGCTAGAATTACCCAACCTAATACATTTTAACCAACTTAGAATCGCCCATAAAGCTCTCTACCACCCAGACAATACCCCAATGCTCTCCACCCTCATAAAACCCTATAGCAATCTGAAGAACCTGCGCTCCTCTAACAAAATACTGATTCATACTTCTCTTTCGAAGAACTCAGCAGGTGACTCCACATTTTCCAACTCAGTTGGGAAACTATGGAATCAACTACCTCAAGAACTCACTACTCAAACATCAATCCCACTATTTAAAACTAAACTTAAACTCTTCTTTTCCAACCATTGGCTTTGCTCTTGCAATAACCCAGACTAACCTTTTTATATCTCCCTGCTATGGGACTTTTTTTTTCCACCCTCTCTTATCTCGTATATCTAACTCTCTACATTACTCTCTACAAAGCTGTTTCTATTACGTCACTTCTAATAAAGGAGCTAAATCTCTACTTTTCATCTTCTTATAAAGATGTAATAGAGTAACTAGGTACTTTACTTGTACTTTCATACTGTACTCTTTTCTAAGTAATAGAGACTAGGTACTTTACCTCATATTGTACTCAAATGCTTTTAATTCTAACAGAAGGTTTAAAGTATATGTTATTAGATATTATTTGTGTATGCTGATATATTCTGATAGTTTTTTGTTTAGTCTTACTATAGTAGCATTGTAGAGGAGCTTTTCTCCCCGGGCCTCCACTGAAAATGGACATGTATCCAGTTGGACTAGCCCGGTTAACAAATGTAAAATAAAATAAAATAAATAAATCATGCCCCAATGCGTTCCATAAGAATGAAAAATAAACCAGCCCCTTGGCTCTCAAATCATAGCAAGAAATTAATCCTTAGTAGAAATAAATCTTGGACTAAATGGCGTACCACAAAGAACATGATTGATCACCAAACTTTTAGACAACAAAGAAACCTAACAAAAAAAAGCTATCCTACAAGATAAAAAGAACTTTTATATTCAACTACAGAAATCATCCCTTCAACAACCTCAAAAGTTCTGGTCTGCTATTAACACACTACTATCCCCAGGCAAAGCATCAACACCTAATCCACTAGGCTCCAACCCTGACTTTCCATTACAAACAGCAAATGCCTTTAATACTTTCTTCACTACTGCTATACTAAATCTAGCTAACCAACAAAACCCTAATACCTCTAAGTTGCCCAGTCCAAGCTCCACTCCTCCCCCTTTTCACCTTGAACCTATACCCACCTCCTATATCTCTTCCTTACTTCAAATATTAAAACCTACTACCCCCTCAGCTGATAAATTACCAGCAGAATACCTCAAATTAGGAGCCAAAGCCATTGCCGACCCAATCTCCATATTGATCAATAGAACTATAAAAGAAGGCACTATCCCAACAATTTGGAAAATCTCTCATATCATTCCTCTCCACAAAGGTGGTGACTCTGAGTTCTCCAACTTTCGCCTCATAGCTCTACTCTCTCCACTTGCCAAAATAATGGAAAAATGCATCCACAAACAATTAATAACCCACCTACTCCATTATAATCTCCTAGCTAACTGTCAACATGGTTTCCGGCCTTTCCACAGTACCACTACAACCTTGCTATCATTTACCAACTGTGTCAACATAAATCGCAACAATAATATTTTATCCTCCGCATTCTTTGTAGACCTATCTAAAGCCTTCGACATGGTCAGTCATCAACTTCTCCTCCACCTACTAAAGTCTCTCTCTCTTGATAATCCTGTTATGAACTGGTTTACATCCTACCTGGAAAACCGAAAACAAGCAGTTCTCTGGCAAAACCATCTTTCAGACCTCCTGCCCACCTCCATAGGTGTTCCTCGGGGCTCTATTTTATGTCCACTACTGTTTTCCATTTTCATAAATGACCTTCATCTCTCCAATCTACTCTCTACCTGCATCCAATATGCTGATGACTCTACCATCATTTGTTCAGCCTCATCCCTAACTGAACTTCATTCTCTAACACAAAAAGCCTTCTCCACTATAGAACAATGGTTCTCCAACCATTGTCTTCTCAACCCCAAAAAAAACAAGCTACTACTTTTTACACCCTCTCACTTGTCTCCCCCCTCTTCATTTTACACTTACATCCAACAATGGTACCATTATCTCTCCAGACCCCACCACCAAACTCCTAGGAATTACAATTGACAATCAACTAAAGTTTGACACTCACATAAATACTACAATAAAATCTATTAACAAAAAACTTGGATCCCTCTATAGAATAAAACCTTTCCTGACACCAGTAGCCAGAACCACTGTAGCTAGAACCCACTTAATCTCTACCCTGTTATACGCTTCCCCCATATATACCAATCTTTATAAAAATAATCTTAACAAACTAGCTAAATCATATAACAATATTGCCAGATTTGCTACAAACTCTCTATACAGAACTCATCACTGTCAGAATCTAAAACAACTAGGCTGGCTTGAATTACCTCACCTATTACAATCTAACCAACTTATAATCGCCCACAAAGCCCTGCACCAACCCAACAACACCCCTATTCTCTCTACCTTCATAAGCCCATACAATAACTTGAGGAATCTGCGCTCTGCTAACAAAATATTGATTCATACTTGCTTGTCAAATAACTTAGCAGGTGACTTCATATTCTCTAATTCAGTTGGTAAAATATGGAATCAATTACCACAAGAACTGACAACCCTATCCTCTCTCTCACTATTTAAAACTAACCTAAAACTTTTCTTCTCTAACCACTGGTTATGCTCTTGTACCAATCCTGTTTTTTTTTCTCTAATTATCTGATACCCTCAAAACACATTTTTCTCAACTACAACCCTGCATTTACCATTCTTTATACTAGCCTTCCTTCTTGATTTCTAACACTGTCACTCACAAGTACTACTTACCATGCTTAACTCTCCCTCTCTTTTTTTCCTACTCCTTTTTTAAATATTGTTAAACTAAGATGAATTTATTTCATACTAATGCCTTTTTCTAATTTTTGTATTAAATATTTCTGTAAGTTTTGTAGTATGTTTTTCACTATTTCTTACTATGTTTTTTTAACTGGAGCTTTTCTCCCCGGGCCTCCACTGAAAATGGATATGTATCCAGTTGGACTAGTCCGGTCAACAAATGTAAAATAAAATAAATAAATATGTCTCAAGTTTTACGTGGCTTGGCCTCTGATCATGATGATTTGGCCATATTTGGCTTAGACCTTGATAATCCTGGGGAACTTGGGTGTTCTGTTTCACCTTCTGAGGATACCTGTGAGTCATTATTCTCACAACTCAATAAAAGTATGCAGACATTGCGCAGTAATGTCTGACATTGTAAATTATTTAAGGCATATTTGGCTAAGAACATTACCCCTCGTGGTCTAAGGATTTATACCCAACCCTTAGTAAATAATCCTGATGATTTTGTTAAAAGAATGGGCTGATGCTCAGCATAAGGCCACAATGAGCTTTGTCCATATTTTGATTGCACACTATGAGCGTATTATTGATTCTGACATTGTTAGTCACAAAATTGGGTGAGGAACTTAATAAATTTGATGGCCAACCTGACTACAATTCTGGCTTTAAAACTTTTAACCAATGATTTATTACAGTTGGAACAACAACTAAAGGACAGGAAGAGGAAGAAATTCCTCAGGGACATGTCTGATTATGAATGGGGGGACCCATTTACCAAGGACAAGTCCAGGCGGGTTAGGTTTTCACAGCAATCACAAAACACTGTTAGGAGGAAACGCCCTCATTCTATTCTTAAAAAGGCACCATCTTCTGGTCCTGAGTCCACTGGGGATGAGTCTTCATCCAGCTACGAACCAAATACCTCTGGTGTTACGGGCTCACCAGCTCACAAACGCTCCAACAACCTTGTTTGTCCCTTTAGGCCCAAATGCAACAGGGGTGGGAGGAAACACAAGCAGGGTCAATGATCTGCAGACCCTGATACAGTTGATCACCAAGAAACAATAAATGTTTGTAATATTTCTTCCTATACCCTTTCTGATGTTGAACTTAAGGTATCGAATAAAGGCCTTTCATATACCCCTGGTTTCTTTGTGCCTGAGGACAGTTTGGTGGATTATGTCTTGAGATTTTGTAGAAAACTAAATTTGAAATTGTTTTTTCATGATAATGAAACTAGTGTCTCAGAACATGCTAATGAAATCAGGTTAAAACCCAATAATATAACCAGGGTGGAAATGGAGGCGATTTCAAATATGGCTAATAATCATCAACTAGTTATACTTATGGCTGATAAGAGGGGTGCTGTTGTGGTGCAGGATTGGACATAATATGACATGGAGGCTAAAAGACAACTCTTGCATGCTAGGTACTATTCACACTTGGTAATTGACCCCACCCAGTCATTTAAAAAAAAGATTGATACATTCTTGCTTTCAGCTAAGGATGAGGGTATAATCAGTCAAAATACTTTGACATCTCACTGTGGATGAACCAGCCCCCCGATACATATATTTTTTGCCAGAAATTCATAAGGATGTTAACAACCCTCCTGGTAGACCGATTGTTGCAGGTAGAAAATCATTAACTAAACCTCTCTCTATATATCTAACCAGATATCTTAAGCCCCTTCTCGAATGGGTATGTTTTCGTATCCAAGATACCACGGAATTTTTAAGGGTAATTTCTGACACACAATTGGAGCCAGGTTGGTTTCTGTGCACTCTTTTTTTTTTTTTTCTCATATTTTTTTATTGATTTTCAAGAGTATAATTACAATTTTTAACAAGAAAAAAAACAACGTAATATCAAATTTTTACAAAAACTATATACAAAGTCCAAAATAGATACCAAATCTTCAATAACATTACATTTTGTCTAATAGTTTAAGCTTTATCCAGGCCATTTGTTTGAGTCATGTTTGGGGAGTGTAACATAGCTGTTTGTAATTCCCTACTACAAATAATCTTAGTAAAAGATATAAATTCCTTAAATGAGAGGTTATTTTTACATTTCCAATTTCTAGTAATAGTTTTTCTTGCTATAGCAAGTAGTGTCCAAAGGAGGTTCATTTGATTCAGTGGAACATACCTTGGCATTGGTGCATTAAAAAGTATCATAGAATCAGAGATCTCGCATCTGTCCGACCACAAAGCTTTAATAAAATTTTTTAAACTCCATCCAAAATGTGGTTATTGTTCTGCATTCTAAAAACATATGTGCCCAGTCGGCATCTATTAGCTCCTCGCATCTCCAACATCTATTAAAATCTTTCTTGCTTATTCTAGAGGCTTTTTTTGGAGTAATAAAACTTCTATGAATGAATTTCCATGTAAAAATTTTCCAATATGTGGAAGAAGAGGTATGGTAAACAGATCTGAGAATTAAAGTTTTATCATTTATATGTATTTGGGCGTTGTTGAAATTGTTGATATATTTCCATAAATTGTCGTCTAATATTATTAGATCTGATCTAAGAATGTTGTAAAATCTTGACAATGAGATACCATTATTATAGCCTATATTGGTGAAGTCAAAGAGGATGGATATTTTTTTGGGGAGGTCTGTTCTAGCAGGAAAATGATGTCTCTTAAATTCCGTTAAAATAAATTCTCTGAAGATTTGAATATTTAACCAGTTATTTTGGTAGATATTATACCTGGCTAAAAGGTAGGTAGTATCATGAATATTATTAGTTCCTAAAAACTGATGCCAGAATAATAACCCATTTTCTTCCATAGTTTTTATTTTCATCATGTTAAAGGAATCAAAGCATCCCTTGGTTAAGATTATTGGAAACATTAGAATGGACAAATTGTTGTTCAAAAGGTTCTTATTCATTACTTTTTTAAAATTTTGCAAGATATATTTAATTATAGGAATAAGATGTGATTTTTCCTGCTCATTGTTAAAGAAGAATTCTTTAATAACTATAAATAGCTTAATATTTTCAGAACAATATACGTTTTTGAAAAACTTGTCAAAATTGGTATTTTGGACTTAACCACAGACTTGTTATATTAAGAATAATGGCATCAGCATAAAGCTCAAAATTTGGAAAAGCAATCCCTCCTTCAATCCAGTTTTTATAGTGCCAATCATATTTAATCCTTGGTTTTTGAGGATACCATAGAAATTTAATTAATATAGTGTTTATTTGTTTAAGTTGTTTTCTAGAAGGAGGAGCCAATAATGTTTGAAGATAAAAAAGAATTTTTGGTAATAGAATCATTTTTAACAGAGATAATCTTTCTTCTATAGTAAAGAACATTTTCTTCCATCTATTAATGTATTCTGTGATTTTATTTAATAAAATTTTATAATTTATATTTATAGTGTCCTTCCATTTAGACAGAATATGAACCCCTAGATATTTCAATTTATCATTGGTCCAGTTAAAGTTATTGTAATTAGATAGTGTTGTTCAATTTTTTATTGATGAGAATAGTTTCTGTTTTGTTTTGGTTAAATCTAAGGTTTGAGATTTCCTAAGAGTTTTAATGATCTGATAATGTGATCAATAGATGAATCAATATTTCCAATAGTTAATAAGATATCATCTGCAAAGAGTAAAATTTTAGAAGAATAGTTCTCATTAACATCAAAACTTTTTATGTTTATATTGTTTCTTATAAAATTAGCAAATGATTCTATTGCTAATGCAAATAGTAGTGGGGATAAAGGGCAACCTTGTCTAGTGCCTTTTAGAATTTGAAGTGGGCCAGATAAAAAAGCGCCGATTTTAATATACGCTATAGAACCTTCATATAATTTTTTTAACAAGTTTAAGATTTCTGAGGAGAAATTCTATTCTTTTAATACCATAAATAAGTATGTCCAGTTAATAGAATCAAATGCTTTATCTAGATCTAGACTGATGAGTGATAATTCTTTTTTTTTTATTTGCAAAATCTATTAAAGTTAAAGTCTAATAGTATTATCCTGAACTTTTCTGTTCAGTATAAAACCTGTTTGATCGTTGTTTATTAAAGTCGGCATCATTTGATTTAATCTGTTTGCTAAAATAGACGTAAATATTTTATAATCTATATTTAATAGGGAAATAGGACGATATGATGAAACAAATTTGGAGTCCTTATCTTGCTTTAGAATGGGAGAAATTAGCGAATATTTCCAAGAAGGACAAAGTTTGTCACTTATTCGAACTTCCTCAAGTGCTTTCATTAATATCTTCAAAGCGGAATCAGGGAAGATTTTATATAATTCACCTATTATGCCATCAAGACCAGGGCCTTTATTATTTTTAAGATTTTGTATTCTTTCTTTAACTTCTATTAATGATATTGATTTACGTAATCTATTATTTTGTTCTTTAGAAAGTTTATTTATATTGTTTTTTAGAAATTCTATTTTTGAACTATTATTAGTAAAGTTTAAGTTTGCTTTATTCATTGTTTCATGATATGAACGAAAAATCTCTAAAATATCTTTTAGATCTGAAGAAGGTTTTGAATTGTGTTTAGATGTGTCTAATATTTCAATTATGTGTTTACTCTTGTGAAAACTTTTCGTTTTGGCTGCTAATCTATGCATATGTTTTGGATTAGATGAATACGATTGTAATTTTAACCTCTCTAAATTAATTGCTACTTTATGACTAAGAATTTCTAAATATTCGAGATTTAGTTGTTTTAATTCCAGATTTGAGCCCAGTTCTTTGGGGTGTAAGTTCTTTTTTAAAGTGTCAATTTTCAATTGAAGATTTAATAATTCTTTGTCCCATTCTTTCCTTTTATGTAAATACCAGGTTTTTATTTTCCCATATAGATAAGATTTTAAAGAGTCCCAATTTTGTGTTATTATTATTATTATTATTATTAAGTTCAATATAATAGTTTACTTCCTTTATAAACCATTCTTTGAATCCTTTTATCTTAATATAGGCTGGTAGTCTCTGCCAATGAATAAGATCGTTTGGTTTAATTTTAATTTTAAATAGTATGGCATTGTGGTCTGACAGAGGGCATGATGTAATCACTACATCTTGAGTCTTGGATAATAGGCTGTCAGATATAAACACTTTATCAATAGTTGTCGGTGTACCATATCTATAAGAAAAGTGAGTAAAATTGAGAGACCTCTGCTCTTTGATCATGTATATGTCTTTTAGGTTATATAATGAGACAAAATCTATCAATTTTTTGGCTGATGCAGGTATCTTAATAACATTAGTGGTATCTTTAGATGATAGATCAAATACCTAGCATCTAATAAATCACCTGCCAAAATTATATCTCCTTTAGAATTTGCTGTTATTATTTCCAAATATTTTTTTGCAGATTTAGCACCAATACCAGGTAGCCAGTACATATTTGCTAAAGTAAAATATTTCTTATTCAATTCCAATACTACTAGACACAACATACCATTTTTATCAGAGAAACTGTTAATTATTTTAGGTATTGGTAATGTATTTTTCCACAAAATCATGGTTCCTCTTCTCTTTGTTTGGAAATGAGATTCAGCTAGAATACTATAACCTTTAAAAGCCATTTTTTCTAGATCTTTCTGAATAATGTGCGTTTCTTGCAAAAATATAATGTCAGCTTTATTAGATGCTAGGTATTTGAGTAAACTTCCTCTTTTAGTAGAGTTATTAAGACCATTTGCATTCAGAGACAGACATTTAAACCCAGACATTGATTACTTTAAGCTTTTGATGGATAAATACTATTCTGGACTTAATTAACAAGTAATGTTCAGAGAAGATGAAAATATAACTATATACAAAACTAACCATGGAACATCTAGTTCCTGGATTGATGAAGAAGTCATCAATACCACCCTCTATCACCCTTAGTGCTCAAGACTATCGTTCTCTAATGCTACTACCTAATATTTTATTGAATCAACAAACTACAACCTATTAATTCTCCAGGATGAATAGGTATTACTATGTAGGAGATATTGTGGAAAAACATCAATTACCATGAATAATGTAATTTTCAAAATTTTTAAGAACAGTGTCTTTAAACTTGTATCATGACATAGTATATCATATTCATTTATGTCTATTCTATACTAATACAGATCTTAATCTAGTATACTACATTAGATCAAAGCCTACTTATCTAGGAATTCAGTAAAGAAGTTTATGTATAAAAATAAGAACATTTATCATGTAACAAAACATTCCTGTATGAACTTGTCTGTGAAATCACAACAGTGTTAATATTTACTATAGAATCAGCATATTAATATACAGCCTATAGGCTTATTTTCCTTTTATACAAGATATAAAATCACCAGTTTTTCCTTCCCCTAAAAAAAAAACATATCTGATTAACCTTAAATAATTTCTTAAGGTATTAAAGATATTTAAAATAAAGATGTACTAATGAGAATTTTTTACATGAGAAGATAATATTTAAGTTGCACAAATATCTATGCAGGTATATAGATCTGTGTAATCATCAAAAACATTACAAAGATGCGAGTCTAAAGAAACTATGTAGTGTAGCTTGATTTTGATAAAAATATATAATGAAGTCACAGCTTTTAACCTTCAAGGACACTTGAGTTTTAGATGTTATAGTAATAATGTGTTCCCTTAAGTTGTCCTTTTTAACAGAATACATTAACACATTTTACCAATATTTTTTCAGTTAGAGTGGCAATGGTTAACATGCAATATATCTTTTGCTGTAAAATGTAGTCTACAGACAGTAAAACATTCAATATTTTATGAATATTAGTGAAAATGTCAGATTGTAGTATGCACTTATGTAGCTGGAGGTGGATTTAAGTAGATCACAATTTCACCATTCACTATAAATCCAACATGATGTAAACTATTAATTAGAAAAGCAGTTAAAGTAAAGGCTACCTTTTGAAATAACAACTGTCCTCATGTCCTGATGAAAGTAGTAACTATAAGCCAAGAGTAACCATCCCCACTTTGCACTGCCCCCCTAACAGTCTTCTACTACTATCACTGACTCGTGAGGCAAAAGCATCACTTCAGTAACAACTAAGATCATTCTCTAAGCAGAACTGTCTCTTTTTCTTTGGAACCAAAATTTTTCCTGCCCCAATATATTATTTCACCCTTTTATAACAGAATTATTATTTATTGTAATGGTCTGTCTGCAGCTTTGGCTTCCCCAATCCAGCAATATTGCCATCAACCAACAACTCATATAATCAATAAGATTGGGGATGAAGATATCAAGATGAAAGCACAGAAAATACATAGCTGCCCCAAAATCTACTTTAAAATAATAAGAACACATTAACCCCCAATAGATAATGTATTTTAGTGACTTTATAACCATTGCATATGCCACTTTCTGCTCTGCTAATCAAAAAGGATCAGATGACCTAGTCTATGTTTTCACTGTATCTGTTAGCTACAGCTGCCAACTAATGATCAAGTGTAAACTACTTTGTAAAACATGTCATCAGAAAGCTTATTATGAAGGGAACAACATAGGCTTCAACATTGGTTTAGTAAAAAGGACCTTTATATATGTCTATGTTTTTTATATATTTTTCTTTGTCTTTCTTGGTATGTGATAAAGCATTCAGTTTTCTTTTTTTTTTTTCCTTTTTTCATGTGAAGATTTCTGGTAACGTGAATATGTAACCAAAGTTCATATGACAAAAGAGACTTCGAGAGAGTACATGCATAAGTCTCTGGTATTACAAAGAAGATCTGACCAAGAAGTCTCGAGGCAACAGCCTTCTTTTTCCTTTTTTTCCCCTTCCTTCTCCTTTAACATTTGAATTTTGGCGGTTAAAAGCTCGCACTAGGGAATCTGCAGCAAGCTATGATAACTGTTCACGAGATACTCGTGATGTGCATTTTGTGAGAGAAAAGAAAAACAGAATATGTTACTCAAAAAGCATGTATATGAAGTACAAAAAAAAAACCCCAGAACTTTGCCCCATTTTATATAAATATAACATTTTCTGTAACTATCAATTTTAATGGCTAATGTATCTGATATCAAACATACAAACCCTCCTGTCCCTGCAACACATACTCCACCAGCTTTCATCAGAAAATACATCTCCTTTTCCCTCTCCGTCAGCAGAGGGACCCACAAACCACATTTAGTAAAGACACAAACCTCTCAAGTGTATGAGAATGCATTTTTACATGTCATGACGGATTCTTAGAAAGAAAACAATCTTCTCTTATTATGATAAAGAACAATTTCCAATACCTTTTAAACTATTTAGTACAAGTCACATTAAGTTATATCCGTTAGCTCTAAAAGGACCCAAGCATAACATGACATTTAACAGGAGAGAAAGCCCGCTGATGCAAAAAGGGGCTACACTTTCATTTAATTGCATTGAGATGGGGAGCCTTCATTTCACTTATCAGAGCGATCTATATCATCATAATCTAATACACATACAGTATCCGGTATTAAGGGGGTTCTTGTTTTAACCAATATTTCTATGGTATTGCTACATTGCCCCTATGTAGTTGTCAACTAATAATGCACTCTGTCAAGGGAAGATTTAGAATTTTAACATCTATGTTTAACATTCTAGCGTATTTGTATTAAAGGCTTTTAAACAGCAAATAAATTTAAAAATAAATAAATAAGCATACTTAATAAATATTAAATGATTTTTTACCTTAACATGTATGTTTTTCCCCGATGTAGGTGATTTGTAGCACGAAACTTTTGGGATTTGAAGGGATTGTGGAAGAGCTTCATTTGTATTATTTACCCTTAAGCTTCTTGCTTATTTTATCAATCAGTAACATTTTTCCATTTGTTGCCTGCCTTTTTAAACTAGGTAATGAGATGTCCATATCTTCAGTGTTTTCCAAAATCTTATTCTTTTTCACATATTCAGAGGCGTCATCAAGATTATTAAATATTTTTATTCATTCAGATAGATGTATTTTAATTCTGGCAGGAAAAATGATTTGTGCTTTAATTTCAGCTTTCTTCAGATTTTTAATGAGAGGAATGCAGGCTTTTCTTTTAGTTATTATAGTAGAGGTATAGTCATTGTCAAATCTTATGTTTTGACCATTAATTTGTATAGGATTACCTGCCCACGCTGTTCTCAGGATTAAGTCCTTGTCTTGAGATGATAAAAATTTTACAATAATGGATCTTGAAGCATTTGGATTTTTTGACACAGACATATTTGACAATGACCTGTGAGCTCTCTATATCCCAAAAGAGAGAGATTCAGGTAGGTTTAGTGTCTTAGGCAACCAGTCATTCAAGAACTGTATTGTGTTATTTCCTTCCATTTTTCAGGTATGCCGTATATTCTAATATTATTTCTTCGTGACCTTGATTCTAGGTCCTCCACTTTATCTGAAAGTGCGGTGTTTTGCTTTAGTAAGAAGTCAATCTGGCTATCATTTTCATGCTGTCTTCCGTCTATTTCATTAAGAGATTCTTCAATTTCTGTTATCTGGTCTGTGTGTCTTGTAATTATCTCCTTGAATTCTTCAATCTGCTTTCTATTTTCTTTCTTCATGTTTTCCATGATTTTTTCT
Source organism: Protopterus annectens (assembly GCF_019279795.1). Taxonomy (NCBI): domain Eukaryota; kingdom Metazoa; phylum Chordata; order Ceratodontiformes; family Protopteridae; genus Protopterus; species Protopterus annectens. The sequence continues at coordinate 353,594,451 of NC_056729.1, read as the reverse complement.
AAATTGTCCAATTTCATGGAAAGATCTTGAATACTGGATATTATTGTTTGTAATTCTTTCTTCATGGAAGTTTCCTGGAGAGAGGCTTTTGAATGACTCATGGCTGAGAGAGTCTGTTATATTCAGCTGCTGTACTTCTGACAGGATGTAATTCACTTTCTATTCACCAAAATTGAAATATTTGTAGAAAAAAATAATCCACTGTATCTAAATATATAGGTGAAAGAAAACTTAGATGTTTTTAGAATAATATTAAGAAAATTTCCTGTCAGAGAAATTTCTGTTAAGCAGAGCATCAAAAAAGTGCTGTTATCTCTCTGACATCTTGGCCACGCCCCCTCATTTCTGTGCACTCTTGATGTTAAAGCTCTTTATACTAATATCCCGCATTGGGCTGGCATTGATGCTCTTGAACATTGGTTAACATTATCAGAACTATATCCACCTGGTTTCAACACTTTTCTCATCATTCTCTGTGAACATATTCTTACCAAAAAGGTCTTTTTTTTATCAAGGTGAATGTTATCTTCAAAATAAGGGCACTGCTATGGGTGCTTCATTTGCCCCCATTTATGCTGATTTATTTATGGCCTATTTTGAGGAACATATAATCTATGATCGCTCTCATAACCTTTACCTTGATGAAATAGACATCTGGAGGAGATATTTGGGTGACTGCTGGATGGTGTGGAGGTCTGATATTGAATACCTACATGAGTTTAACTATCTTAATGAGAATAAATGGGGTATTGAATTTGCAGTCAATTATGATCTAAATAACATCATGTTTTTGGATGTTAGTATAACCAGGAACATTGATCATACTCTGTCTACTATGGTACATCGTAAATTCCCCCAATATAACTCACTCCTCCACGCCTTCAACTTTCATCCTCCTCACATTTGTTGCAGCATCCGAAAATCCCAGTTTATACGTGGTAAACATATCTGTTCTGATGAACAGGCTTATAGTTTCTACAAGCATGATCTCATCACCAGATTCAAGAATAGGGGCTATGATACCGGTTCCATATATAATGCTGCACACCATGTTGATGGCTTAGAGAGGTCAAACTTGCTACAGTATAAGGACAAAAATTCTACTGATGATTCAGACATCTGTTTTTTGACTACTTATGGCCGTAATACTAATTCACTAATTCATATTGTTCATCATTGGAATATTTTTTGGCTGATTCCACATTATCCAACTAGATGCCCCTTTACTTATAAGAAAGGTAGAAATTTGAGTTCTCTCTTCAACCATTACAAACATTTTTCAGCATCCAAATTGCCTTTATCACAAACTACTTTTTCAGGTGACCGATTAGTTGGTTGTTTCCCTTTTGACATTGTTTCTACTGCACCAAACTCATTAAATCTACCTCTTTTAGCAGTAAAAACACCAGTCAGGTTTTTGACATAGGTTTTTATGCCAACTGCCAATTTGATTGGGTTGTGTACCTTGCTACATGTCACTGTTCATCCTGTTATGTGGGACAAACCTCCCGTCCGGTCAAATTCATAATGGGTGAACATTTTAGTGAGATCAGACACCACAAACCAACTAATGCACTTTACAAGCATACTTTGGTACATCCAAGTGCTTCATTTAATTTTATTATCATTGACAAAATTACTACACACAGATCAAACAAAATGGGCTGGCATGACATACTGAATAGAAAAGAAAAAAAAGTGGATTATTAAACTAGGTGGATTATTCCCTTCTGATCTTAATGAGCACTTATAATTACTAATCATGTGACTCTCTATGTGTACTATATAAATGAATATTGCATTTGTTCTCTTTACACTGATGAAGGCATTCTTATTTTTGCCAAAACCAGTTTGATTTATACTCATTTTTTTACATGTAGTTTATACTACATTTGATTTATACTTATTTTTACATGTAGTTTATACTACATTCAAATAAAGGATCTTTGGTGCTACAGCTGCTGGATTTATTTGTGATTTGGAATCTGTTTGAATTGAGTCCTTGCAGCCACCATACTTGCCGAGGCCATTTCTTGTGATTTCCATTTGCACAGTACCAAGGATGTTGGGAAAACCGATGTCTTTTTCTCTCCTTTTCTAAAGATAAATTGGGAGATAATGTTTCTAGAGTCGCACTGTCCAGGTGGTTGCCAGAGTGTATTGCCTTTGTTTATAAAGCCAAAGGATTGTGTCTACCTCACAAACCTAAAGGGCTGTCAGCACTTTCACAGCTTTCTTTTTTTAGAGTTCCTATTGATATTTGTGCTGCAGCTACTTGGCCTACAGTGTGTGTTTATTTCCCACTACAAGTTGGATTTAAAGCCTAGGTCCAGAACTTCATTTGGCTTCACCATTCTCTGGAATATCCTTCTATAAGTCTTTCCAGGATTTGCAACAGCTGGATACTCTGTCCCAACAATTGAGACAGATGAAAAAGACATCTGATGTGAAAGTTATGTACTTGCCATAACTCTAGATCTGATATTGTTAATCCTCGTTCATTCCTTACACATGGGTATCGGTTCTGACCTCGGAACTGAGCCGGCCATTTTCCAAGCTCGCGTCAGTTACAAACTCTCGAGCTAAATTCTTACCCATAATCCCCCTCTCCCTGTTACCCCAGATTTCGTTTGCCACGTTGCCATTCGGTCGTGTCAAGCTGCTTCTCTTGAGCTAAGTATAGAGATTTATTGTCAGACTAGTCATATATAACCTTTTCTGTCAGAAAAGTTTCTATTTTGTTGTCTCTTACCCTATCGCATTTAGCGACTATATTTTCTTGAGTTTTCTTCTCTTTACTCTGCACCTTTACCGTGAGGTATTTCTCCCTTACCATCGTTGGTAATCTCTTCCTTTCTTCATACCTTCGGGTATTCTTTTGTACCATTGCTGGTATCCTTTCTACTGTCCCCTTGTTTTTATCATGGCAGATAAAAGTAGTTCGGGATTCAAAAGGTGTTCTGATTGTGGACACAAGTTACCTACATCAGATGGACACTCTTTGTGCATTTATTGCTTGGGTGTGTCCCACTTATCTGTTGACCTGCCCTGTGCTATTTGTAAACATTTTTTAACAGAACTTTGTTGGAAAGAAAAAATAAGTTGTTGCTGAAGGGACTTCTCAAATCTTCCCTTTCAGAGGCTATTTCTAGGTCGGAGGCTTCAACCCCTCCTAGAGCCCATAAGAAAATTTTGGATGAGCCTGCTAAGGCCAAGTCTTTGCCTTCGTCCCGGGATGGGGACTCCCACCAACCAAAGACCTAAAAAGGCTAAAGTTTCTGCTTCAGAGCTCACTCAGTCAGCCCCAGTGCTTTCAGTGCCTAGACCTTCTCCTGTAGCCTTTACTGTATCAGCACAGAGGGGCTCCTTGGTTCAGACTTTTACAACTACTGCATCGGCACTGACCATTCAATTGGCGCAGACCTTGACCACACCGGCTCCGACATCTTACTCTGAACCGATGCCTCAGTTATTGGCTCCAATTTTGTCGGTTCCAGTTTCGGTACCGGCAACCACTTCGGCACCAATCCTTGTGTCAGTGCAGGCTGTGACCTCGGCACCAATGATTACCTCGGTGCAGACACCCGTAGTCCAGTCTCTCTCGGCACCATTGTTCTCTGTGCGGACTGGTGAGGTGGGCACCGAGCTTGTCTCTTCTGCGGACAGACCTGTTTCTCCCTTAGTCTCCGTGAGGTCCACTAGAAGCCTTTCCAAACACAATGTGTTACATCTTGTGGATCAAGTGCTTCTGGCCAGAGTTATCCCACCCCCCACGACCTATCCTTCCTTAGGAGGTGATCACCCATGTCCAAAGACCCCTTCTTATTCTCCTCCTTCATTGCCTTTGAAGTCCATTGATTTAGCACGGTCTTCCTCCTCTGCGATTCCCTTTATGGATCTCACTAAGGAACCGCAGTTGCCTTTGTGGCAGGAGAGTTTTGCTACGACCCAGGATGACAGTTGTGACACTCGTAATTTGCAGTTCCACAGCCATCCGGGGACTCCGAGTCGGCAGGCTGAGCCACTTAGGGGAGGGTGTGACCCCTGTCCTGGAGATTCACCCCTCTTCAGGTGGACCAGCCTTTCAACTGATGGAGAAGGCTCTGGCTTCTTCTGGCGATACTGTGCTGTCTATCCCCCCATCCTCCTCCTCCTCTGGTACACTGGTTTCACAAGTTGCACCTAGCGGGCACTGGGTGCAATGGCCTCAGGACATATTCCCACAGGAAACCCCTTTTCCGCTGTCTTCCCCAGCTTCTCCCTCTGAGGAAGTCCACCGGAAAAGTTTAAGAGAAAGCACATGGACTCCACAGAGGAGTCACTCACTGAAGAGACAGACTTTGATGAGGGGGAAGGATCCCCTTGGTCACCCTCTGAGGTATCCTGTGGTGATATCCTCGAACTCCTTAAACAGAGAGGTGACTGGCAGCCCTCTAATCTGACCATTGAGGAGTCTGTGTTCCTGCAGGCCTTTCGTGCCCGGCACCTTACCTCCTGTGTTACTCCACCTGCTGATGAACTTGTCCGGCTCATCGTGCAGCATGCGTGGAAGGCTCCTGCCACCGTCGAGGCAATTCCCCGGAGGCCAGATAAGATTTTGTCCCCTCCTGCTACGGATCCCCATTGGTCTAAAGGTCTTCCTGTGGATGCTCTGGTGGTGGCGGCTGCAACAAAAAAATATCTGTCAGAAGAAGAAAGCCAGACTGTCCATCCGCCTAACAGAGTCCTAGGACCTGGATAGGATAGGGAAGCGCACCTTTGCATCAGCAACCTTTACTATCAGGTCCCTGAATTATATGGCACACTTTACCAGACTTCAAAGGGATCTGATTTCCAAGCTCTCTCAAACCTTGGCTGGTGCCGTGTCTGATGAGGTCCGTGACAGTGGCCTCTCAGCTGGCCACCATTGAGTCAATATCAAACTCCTCTATGCAACTGATATCTCACACATCAGACGAAGCAGCTAGAGTGGCGGGTTCAGCTGTAGTCTTGAAACGACAAGCCTGGATGCGCTTGTGCAATTTCGCGGAACCCTTTAAGGCTTCTTTTCTTAATGCTCCCATTGAGGCCTCTTCTTTGTTTGGACCCAAAGTTAAAAGCACACTGGCCAGATATGAACAGGACGGTAAGACCCTTTCTGCCATAGGTGTCCATTATTCTTTCCCTCAATGTGCTTTCTCCCAAAGCCAGAAGAGTGGGAAGATATGGTTCAAGAAATCTCAGGGTCCTTTCCATGACACACAGGCCGAGTCCTCCCCTAGAGGCAGAGGGGGGGGGGACTCGCAGGGAAGATGCTCCTTTTGGGCAGAGGGGGCCTGCGTAACCAGGGTTCCAGGGACTCTTTCTCTGGCCAATCCTACCAGCACGCCTGAAGAGCGGCCCAACTCCTTTCCTCTGGAGGTGGTTGGGGGTCATTTCTCCTTGTACCCTTCTGCCTGGCTAACCATCACCACCGATTCTTGGGTACAAAGGATTATAACCAGATGTTATCATATCCCCTTCGATCTTTGTCCTGTCCCTTCAAAAAACCTTCCCAGCGTTCCACCCAGGAAGAAGCAGCACTAGAGATAGAAAAGCTGCTAAGAAAGAGAGTCATCCAAATAGTCCCTCCAGACCAGATAGGATCCGGATTCTACTTGACTATTTTTGGTGCCAAAGAAAACCGGGGACTAGAGACCAATTTTGTATCTCAGTGTATTGAACAAGTTTGTAAGAGTACAAAAATTCCAGATGGTCACAATACAGTATATCCTCCCGCTTTTGGAAAAAGACGATTGGATGTTCTCGATAGATCTTCAAGATGTGTAATACCACATAAAAGTGGACGGGCCATCAAGAAGATTTCTGCACCTCCGTGCAGGAGCCAGTCACTACCAGTTCAGAGTACTGCCCTTCGGACTCTCTACAGCCCCCAGAGTGTTCACAAAGTGCATGGCAGTCGTCACAGCTTACTTGCGATTAAAAGGATTCCAGGTGTTTCCATACCTAGACTGGCTCATTTCCACCCCCACCAAACATCTATTGGAAGAAGCCCTGGCATACTCTGTCCTCACTGCACAAAGGCTAGGCCTAACCATAAACTGGCAAAAATCCAATCTCACCTGATCTCAGTCCACAGAATTCATAGGAGTTATCTTGGATACAAAGTACTGCAGAGCTGCCATTCCAGAGCACAGAATTCTAAGGATAAAGCAACAACTGATCCCAATCCTTTCAAGGGAGAAATCCACAGCTCACTCTGTTCTACAGCTATTGGGTTCCATGGCAGCCTCCATCACTATTGTCCCCCAGGCCAGGCCTCATATGAGGCTTCTACAATGGCTACTGCTCACCCAATGGTATCCTTTTCAGCATCCTCTTTCAGCCAATATTCGTGTAACCCACAGGTGCAAACAGGATTTAAATTGGTGGTTGACACAATCCGTCACAATGGTCTTGCCCCTTCTCCCCCCAGCAACCCAAGGCCACAGTGACCATGGACGCCTCCCTGATGCGGTGGGGGGGCTCTGTCAGTGACATACAGTCCAAGGCACTTGGTCCGTATTGGAGGCCTAACTGCATATAAATGTTCTAGAGCTGAGGGTGGTGCTTCTGGCATTGCAAGCATTCCATCCCCTGCTGCTGTCTGGGACGATTGCGATTCAATCAGACAACATGGCGGTGGTATGATACATCAACAAACAAGGTGGAACCAAATCTTACCCCCTTTGTCGAGAGGCCATGAGGATATGGCGATTGCTACCAACCCATTTACTTCTAGCAACGCACATTCCCAGGAGTTCCAACGTGATAGCAGATGGACTCAGCAGGTGCATACTACAACCTCACGAGTGGTCCCTGAATCCCTTGATAGAGGCAGAGATCTTCCACCACTGGGGCCATCCTTGCTGCGACCTCTTTGCATCCCCGATCAATTACAAATGCAGCAACTACTTCACCTTGATTCCCCCTCCGGGACAGTCACCCAGGGACGCTCTAGCCCACGATTGGCCCTCGGTCTTCTTTATGCTTTCCCAGCTTTTCCCCTCATTCCCCAGTTTCTGAAGAAAGCCCGTCGGTTGAAGAGCAAGGTGATCCTCCTAGCACCTTATTGACCTTGTTGGATTTGGTTCCCCTTCCTTTGGCCTCACCTACTAGATCGACCATGGATTCTCCATCCAACCCCGGAGTTGATCTCGCATCCGCAGAACCTCATTCATCCCAACTTGGACAGCCTGATGCTCACAGCTTGACTACTCCAATTCCTTTGATTGCCAGGCAGAATGATCTTTCTTTACCAGTGTGTGACATTCTCATTGCATCTCATAAGTTTTCCACTTGAATTACTTATCCTAAGCAAGTTGAGAAGATTTACCTGTTGGCTAAAAGAAAAACATGTAGATCCCTTCTCAGTACCAGTGTCGATAATACTAGAGTATCTGGCTGACCTTTTTCAATCGGGGTCTATCATTTGGCTGCAATATCTAATTTCCATGAGGGTGTCCAAGTCTCCTCTCTTATGTCACACAAATTGTGCAAGACCTTCATAAAAGGTGTGAATCTTCTGAAGCCACCTTTTAGAGAACCTATTCAGCCATGGGATCTATCATTAGTTCTACAAGCTCTGACAATGCCACCCTTCGAACCTGCTTCTTCTTGATACCTCATATATTTGTCATAGAAAACCTTGTTTTTGGTCGCCATTACTTCTGCCAGACGTATCTCTGTGCCTCAAGCTTTATGCATCAAGAGTCCATACTTGATTTTTCATACAGATAGTGTCTTTGAGAACCAATCCTTCATTTTTGCCAAAAGTGATCTCTGAAATGTCCATTAATCAAACTATTGAATTGCCATTTTTTTTCCCAATCATTCAAACAGAGGAGAGTATTGCCTACATACCCTAGATATTCACAGGCAAATCTGTTTTTACTTAAACAGGACTAGGTCCTCTCGTTAATCTGACCACTTATTTATGGCCTATTCTGGACCTAGATTAGGATCTGCTGTTGCTAAGGTCACATTAGCTAGATGGTTGAAAGACTGTGTGACCTTCATTTATACACAACGTAATATTCTGTTGCCTACTACTATGAAGGCTCATTCGGCAAGGTCAGTGGCAACTTCTGCTGCCTTCCATGCCAGAACTTCTTTACATGACATCTGTGCAGCTGCAACTTGGGCCATGCCTCATACCTTCATCAATTTTACAAATTGGATTTGGCCTCCAGGGGAAGAGCATCTTTTGGTTCTGTGGTGCTCAGGAATGCCCTTCCATAAGAGCCTCCCAGGAATAGAGGTAGCTGGGGACTCTGTCTCATGCGTAAGGAATGAACGAGAATTAACAATATCAGATAAAGAAATTGTCGTACCATAATGTTACATCTGTATTGTTGATCCTCGTTCAGTCATTACGACCCTCCCTCCTTCCCCCTCCTGTGGCTTCTAGTGGATCTCACCATCCGGTTCTCTTAGGTCATTTGACCAGAGGTAGCCTCTACCTTCTTTTGACTTGCAAACTCAATCTGAGGTAACGGAGAGGGGGATTATGGGCAAGAGTTTAGCTCGAGAGTTTGTAGCTGACGCAAGCTTGGAAAATGGCCGGCTCAGTTCTGAGGTCGGAACCGATACCCATGCGTAATGACTGAATGAGGATCAACAAGACAGATGGAACGACATAACTTCTTTATCTGTACTATCTTATTCTGTCCCCCTCAATATTCTCTCCTTCTGTCCCCCTGTAAACTATCATTTTAGGCTCCTGAATGACCATACCAAACTTGTCTGGAGCCTTCTCTGAAGTTTTTGATGTATTATCATTTCAGGCCATATTGTATTTTGCTGGTGTGATGCGAGTAGACAAACTCTGAGGAATTATAGGAGAAGGAGTAAAAAGTAATTTGTGCTGAGCAGTTTATCATTTATTTGTTATGGCCTTATCGCCCCATAGATATTACAAATTATCTGAACTGTGAGAACATAATCTGATTTTGTCAAAAAGTTCAGGATGCAACATTTGGAAGCCAGAATACAAATTTCCAGAGCTCCATTAGCGAGAATGAATGCATTTTCTCTTCTGCCACTACCCATCTCATTACTCACTTTTTTTTATAGACATGCGCTAATAAAGACTTTTATAATTTGCAGTCCAGTAAGATAATTTTGTAGATACCTACCCGTCATGTCGGATCTGCCATTTTCTTGATGGATATCCATTCCCCATTTGTACTGATTTGAGATTTACTGGTCAAAAAACTTGCAAGGGTTGGTTTGTTGTCCGCTTTTAGGATGGTCCCCCATTGACAAGATGGAGTCTCCATAAACAAGAGTGTACCCAACATGAAGAAAACAGTAGTTACTGGGACGATTCTGTGCTGATGGGAAGAGTGCATTCCTTAAGACCATTCTGATTTCAGTCCCTTGAAGTTTTGGAGTTATGATAGGTGCTTAACAAAATTTTTCTGTCAAGCAGTTTCATCTACCAAGATGATTTTGGAGATACATGCCCTAATATGTTTACAGACATGCCTGTTATTTCTAATTTAATAGGTTTTCCTCAAATTGACCCCATGCTTTGTCAGAGGTTCTCTGTAGGAGATCCTTAAGGCAATTTATTGAACTTCCTGTGGAATTTTCAAAAGAAAAAAATAAGCTTGCATTGAATGTTGATGGGCATTTCTGGCATTAGACTGACAAGAGCATGTTTGTCAGGAGAGCATTCACTTTAGTACACATGGTATTCCACTGAGTAAGAGGACTCTACTGTAATGGTCAAGAATTGCACATGACAGAACTCTGCAAAGGGTGGTGTGGATACACTCCATCACAGCATTGGCCTCTTTGCAAACTGTTTTTGGGATGTTTCTGCATAAAGATGTTTGTGAAGATGCTGTGATAAACCAAGCTGCTGCCAGCCCAGCTAGCTGGAATTTTGTGAATTATATGTGACTTGAAAATATTAATATGACTTGTATAGAAATGTGACACTGCCAGCCAAGCCAGATAGAATTATGTAAATAATTTTATGTCATTTGTGAATAGTAATATGATTTGTATGCTTTCCTTAAAAGTGTAAGAAAAACTATATGTTCAGTACTGAGCTTCAGGATTGTAACCACAGTGCACCCTGCTGGAACAGTGCAGACATTTGTATAAACTGCATGTCAATGCAAATGTATGGTTTCATAGTCAAAGTTGGAATATACAGAGTTAACTTGCAAAACTAAGAAAATAAGTTGATAAGTAAAGACTTTTACGATGCGTTATAAAGTTTAGTTTAGCTCAGCTAAGAGACGGGTTGTCTAGGCTAGGGGCTTATTTCTATTATCTGGAAACAGAGGTAATTACAGGTTTCCAATGTAATTGTTTTACGACTTTAAGTTTCAGGCAAGTTTCTAAGAGAGAATTGTCAGCTTCTGAGAGAGAAGTATTTTTAAGAGAGTCATGTTAAAAAATTAAGTTCCAGCTAGCCTGGGAAACTTAAGCAGAGGTGACAAGAATGATGTAATCTGAGATGGTTCAGCAGTAATGTGTATTAACTTAAGAACCATCTCGGAGAGAAAGTCAGGCCATTTTGTATTTTGTTCTGGATCTGACAACATCACCAGCACTTTGCCTTGCTCTGTAAGTAAGATATTTAGAACATAGTTTTTCTTAGAGATAGCAATATAGCAAGATTAGTGTAGATGTTTTCTATACTTATGTGAGACTGTCCTATGTCATTTTAAAATATTTCCTGTGATTCTGAACTCTATTGTCACTGTGTTGAGTTAGAGTATTGTCTTGTGCTTGAATTATTAAATATATTTAAACCTTTTAATTGTGGCTGGTTTGTGTACAGATATATAAGCTCTTAAAGTACTTGCATGTATTTGATGATACTGTACAAGTCACTCCTAAATAGCCCTCAAGTCTTAGTCGCACTTACCATTTGGATAATAGTAACATTACACAGTAAGATTGGGCACCCTTTGGTAAGGACCTTTATAGTAGCTAATAAGAAGTGGTTGGTGGCAGTCATAACTACGGTATATTAAAAAAACAAAAAAAGAGGCAGAAACACAGCAAAACTGTTTGATTTTCTTTTTACTTTAACACACCGGTACCTCGGCCATTCACCTTCAATGGACAAAATACAAGTACAAACAACCAACTTTATACACATAGGTCCAAACCCCAATTAATCCAGTTAAATATTAATTGAAAAATCACAACTTATTTAAAATGCTAGATGCACATTTTTTCTGCATATACATTTTTAAAGTGATACATGCACATTTTCCTTTTATTATATCAAACACAGCCATCCTAAACATTTTAAATAACTTGTTATAAATAATTAATTTAAATATAGTTAATCCAAAGTGAAGTGGTGGAGTTGTGAAGTATAACTACTGTATAGTCTGGGCAGAAGGGGGTATAGCTGGTGAACCTGTATCAGCCTTCCCCAGAAGTGTTTGTATATCATTCAAATTTCAAAGTGTGTGTGTGTCAGCTACTTGGGCAGGGACACGAAGCACTGGTTGGACAGAGAGGGTGCTGGAGATTTTGGCTTGACCACTCAGCTGAGATCTGACCCCTATAGCTGGCCACTGATGAGTTTTACTAGGGATCTGGAGAGAGAGAGAAACCAGCCCCAGACCGACTGTGATCTCTGTGTTTTTAAGGGAAATTGTACTTTACTCTGTGTGTACTTGTTATTCTCCCAGTGTGCACATCCCTCACTGGTGTTAGTGATGATGATTGAAGCTCCTTAATTACTGGACCATTGCATGGGCGTCTCAGATGCTCCTTAGGTTCTCAGCATTTTTAAATTCTGCTGACTGGACTGCAAGTTGAGTTGTCCAGTGTGTGCAACACACGTCCTATGTGGCCTGCTCCAACTTCTTCCAAAACCCAGGCGGTTACTGCTTACAGTATTACCATATATTTAACTGCTGTAAAAATGTCTTTCAGATTAAAATAGTACATTTAAGCATGGTCATCACCTTAACATTAGATAAAAGGAAATGTGTCAGAGTGTTAAACTGTACACCCAGCTCTTTCTTTTTTTAATCTGTTAACCCCATAGGTGGACTGGTTGAGGACGATTTTTAGGCATGGACACTCCTGGGGATTTTTAGGCATAGACACTCCTGGGGAAGGTTTGTGGTCTGCACTCTTGTGGGAGAAGAGGGTAGATTCTGCCCTTCTGAGCTGGAAATTTCTGGTTAAAGGCTTATTTTGCCTGCTTATTTGAACTGTTTTTTTTCTGAAATTGGTGCGCCTTGTTTGCTGTAGCATAGACTAGATTCAGACCTGCTGATTCTAGCTTTGTTTGTATAACTTGAGCACTAATCTAGGCCATCTGTTTTGGAGAAGGTTCTGCTGCACCCTAGTTGCAGGAGTATGCAGTTAGAACTTGTCTGAAGACTGCTGGATCAGGGCTCAGTTTTGAACTTTTTTGTTGGTTGATTGGTTAATTTGTTTAAATCAGTTTGCTCATTTGCTACTGTTAAAACAATAATTCCACTTTATTCATCTACCTTTACTGTATTTGTGTTTCTTGCTACTTTATTACATTTATTTGCTTTTGCTGCCTATTCTTAAAATTACTCAATTGCATTTATTCTGCTGCATTTATTACTGCTTGTTAGTAGCCTGATTAAATTGTAACTGTTATCCTAAGCCTTTTGGTTTAAGCACCTGGGTTTCAGGCCATTTGTTTTACTTAAGAAGGTTTGTAGTCTGCACTCTTGTGGCGGGACAGCTTACACCCTTCTAAGTTGGGAGTTGCTGATTGAAGGCTTTAGTGTCTGTTATTCTAAAAGTCTTAGTTCTGGTTTAAGCATTGGGCTTCAGGACAGTTATTTTACATTAAGAAGGTTTGTGGGAGGAGAGGGTAGATTCTGCCCTTCTGAGCTGGGAATTTCTGGTTAAAAGCTTATGTGCCTGCTTATTTGAACTGTGTCTTTCTGAAATTGGTGCGCCTTATTTGCTGTAGTATAGACTAGATTCAGACCTAGCTTTGTTTGTATTACTTGAGCACTAATCCAGGCCATCTTTTTTGGAGAATGTTCCCCTGTACCCTAGTGGCAAGAGTGTGCAGCTGGAGCTTGTCTGATTTGCTGGAACAGGGCTCAGTTTTGAGCTTTTTTATTGGTTAATTTGTTTAAATCAGTTTGCTCGTTTGCTACTGTGATATAAAAAAATAAAAGGCTTAGCTTGTTTTCCCGCCTTTCCTGTTACTAGAGTATTCCAGATACAGATTTGTTGTATTCAGGACTTTATTGTAGTTTCTGAGTTCCCCAGACCTTTTGGTGTTAAGCCTCTCAGCTTATCAGTGGGATTGGTAAGCACTAGGTAGCCTATCTACCACAAGAGGAATGGTTTCTAGCTCCCTTTCAACTTTCTGCTTTAAAAGCTTATGTTTGCACACCGTGCAGCGCCACTAAGCTAGGGTAAACTATTACCAGTTCCAGAAAGTCTGCTCTTCAATTTTTCCCGTAGATCTTGCTAGTTCTCTTCTCTCTTGCATTTAACTAGCTTATTCCCCTAGCACTTCATCTGGTTGGTTTGTAGCAATTATTGTAGCACACATAAATGCTAACAGCACTAAATGTCCTAAAAGGAAACCGCTGTAGTACTTATTAATAATGACCATCCCGCCTGACATGTCTAAAGGTCAGTTCTCTTTGCTTTCACCTATTAACCTGGTGAACGTGGGCATTCTGAGGCAGTGTAGCAACTGCCTCATGTATACAGACAACCCTCTCCTCTTACTTCCCAACACTCAGACTTGTGAGAGATGCACTTATATATCCAAACTGGAAGGCATGCAGTCTCCAGTCAAGACCGGAATAGCTGGCCAAGAGGAGAAGGTCAACACCTGCACCACACCAGATGAAACACACAGCCCTCCAGAACACCCACCATCACAGCTCTTACATAAAAACACACGCCACACACCCACCTTCGTGGAGGCCATCAATAGAAATCTACCCAAACAGCAGAGACCTCCAAATCAGAAATGAACTCAACCACCACAACACAGCACAGATCACAGGACACACAGCTCACCTAGACAATGTGCCCCTCAACCTAAGCTCCTAAGGCAAAACAACTTGCCCAATACACTAATTATAGGTGACTCGATAGTGAGGCATACTGATGTCCCACTCAATAGGTTGAATAAGGAGAAGGTAACAGTCAAGTTGTCGGGTGCCAGGATCTGGCACACAACACACTCACTCACATACAAATATGACTCTGTCGTTGTCCATGTGGGTGTGAATGGTCTGAGATGCACCTTCCTAGACTACATGAAAAGAGACGTGGAGAAGCTCTCCGATTATGTGGCCCAGACAGGTATGACCCTAGCCTTGAGTAGCATCCTACCATCGCTCAGAATGATACCGCAGTACAAGCAGAAAATTATTGACTTCAACAATTGGCTAAGGTTCTAGTGTCATTCTAAGGGGATCTAGTATCTGTCTGCTTAGGATGACATGATTGACAGACCTTGATGCTTTGCCAGAGATAGCCTGCATCTATCACCCCTAGGTTTCCAGATACTGGCTAAGGCTGCTGCTACCCCATAGTGCCTTTTTAGGCGGAGTTCCAAAGACCAAATTACTACTGTAACAGTTATAATAAATGCAATCAGAGGGTCATGCTGCTCAATGGTAGAAGTCTAAATCTCAAGATGCACTTGCTCTAAGCACTCCTCAAAATGGAGAACATCAGCATTTGTGCTGTAATGGGGACCTGTTTTAAAGCAGCAGAAGCACCCCTGCGCTACTAGGCTATAACTCATTCCACACCTTTCAGCCCCAGAAAATGGACCAAAGCTCCAAAGGTGGTGGCATCTGCATACTCATAAAGGATATGCACACCACCTGACTAGTAGACCAGCATAACGGATCGGAGATACTTCAGGTACAACTAACCGTGGGTAAGATGGCGATTCAGGTCATAGCCTGCTATAGGTCACCAACCATGTCCCAAGACTCTCATTCCACATTCCTAAGCCCCCTGGAAACTATTGTCCGTTCCAACACTCTCATACTGGGTGACTTCAACTACCCCTCCATCAACTGGGAAAACTACTCGTGCACCAATACACTTGCCCAACGCTTCCTGGAATTCATTAATTCCAATGCTCTGGACCAGCTCATTCTTACCCCCACTAGAGGAAGCAGTATCCTTGACCTGGTTGGGAACTGTTGATTGAGGGCTCATTGTCTGTTCTAAAAGTGTATTAATTCTGGTTTAAGCACTTGGGCTTGAGGCCAGTTATTTTACATTAAGAGGGTTCGTGTTCTGCACTCTTGTGGGAGGAGAGGCTGGACTCTGTCCTTCTGAGCTGGGAATTTCTGGTTAAAGCTTATAGTGCCTGCATATTTGAACTGTTTCTTACTGAAATTGGTACAGCTTGTTTGCTGTAGCATAGACTAGATCCAGACCTGCTGAATCTAGCTTTGTTTGTATAACTTGAGCACTAATCCAGGCATTCTTTAAAGTATTCAGTTGTATTTATTACTGCTGGTAGTAACTTGATTAAAGTGTAGCTATCATTTCTAAGTCTTTTGGATTAAGCACTTGGGCTTCAGACCAGTTGTTTTACATTAGGAAGGTTTGTGACCTGCACTGTGGTGGCAGGACAGGTAGCTTACATCCTTCTAAGTTGGGAACTGCTGATTGAGAGCTCAGTGTCTGTTATTCTAAAAGTGTATTAGTTCTGGTTTAAACACTTGGGCTTCAGGCCAGTTATTTTACGTTAAGAAGGATTGCGGTCTGCACTCTTGTGGGAGGAGAGGCTGGACTCTGCCCTTCTGAGCAGGGAATTTCTGGTTAAAGGCTTATAGTGCCTGCATATTCTAACTGTTTCTTACTGAAATTGGTACACCTTGTTTGCTGTAGCATAGACTAGATCCAGGCCTGCTGAATCTAGCTTTATTTGTATGCTTGTTGTTTGTTTATTTCCCTGAAATGCTAATTCCACCTAAAACGTGGCCTTTTAGCACTTCTGTGGATCCCTAGTGATATCTGCATTGCTTACTGTACTTATTTTCTTGTTTCACTTGAAAAAAAGTTACTGTTTGTCGTTTTTGCATTTAAGTTACCTGTAACACATTGCATTTAAGTTAACTGGCACTTGCTCACTAAAGCAATTATATAAGTCAGCTCTAAAAAATTAAAAGCACTACACCCTCACAAACTCCCCTTGAGTACCTTGTTCCCCATTGGCCCTTTTTTCAATTATAAAGGAATTCCCAATACTATTCTAGCATGTCCAAAGGTCAGTTGTCAATCTCCTCTCCGGTCCAGCTGGTGAATCTGGGAATCTTGAGGCAATGTTACAACTGCCTCGTGTACACAGACAACCCTCTCCTCCTCCCAACAAATTCCAACACATGTGAGAGATGCAACCATATAGCCAAACTGGAGGCTAAGCTCTCTCAACTCCGTACTGGCGTAACCAGTCAGGAGGAGAAGGAAACCACACTCACTAAAATTCCAGTCTCACATAGACCTACCACGACAACAAACCAAACACATAAACACACAAAAACATACTCGGAGGCTCTAAATAAAAATCTGCCTAAGCAGCAGAGACCTCCAAAGCAGACACCCAAGCAACCGCTACCCCAAAACAAAACACATGCAACACATAGCTCACAAAGCCAGTGTGCCGAACAGTCACAGCCCTTAAGGCTAAACAACACACCTGATACACTTGTAATAGGTGACTCTATCGTCAGGCACACTGACATCCCGCTTACCAGGCTAAACAAGGAGAAGGTCACGGTGAGCTGCCTGTCGGGCGCTAGGATCCGCCACATAACACAAGCACTCAGGTCACTCCAAGGCAAGTACAAATATGACTCAGTCATTGTCCATGCTGGTGTGAATGACCTGAGACGTACCTCCCTGGACTACATGAAAAGAGACATAGAGGAGCTCTCTGAGCATGTAGCCCAGGCCGGTATGACCCTGACCTTGAGTAGCATCTTACCCTCACCAAGAATGATGCCACAATATGAAGACAAGATGATCAATTTCAACAATTGGCTTAAGTGTTGGTGTCATTCAAAGGGGGATCCAATGCCTGTCAGCCTGGGATGACATGCTCGACAAGCCACGATGCTTCGCTAGGGACGGCTTGCACCTGTCACCCCTGGGCTTTCGGATATTGGCAAAGTCTCTTGCTACCCCCATAGTGCCTTTTTTAGGCAAGGCTCAAAAGACAAACCCACCTCCATAGGTATCACAAGGGATAAGAAACTAAGAGTAATGCTACTCAACGCCAGAAGTCTAAACCTCAAGATGCATGCACTCGAAACTCTCCTTAGCATGGAGAACATCGATATCTGTGCAGTAACAGAAACCTGGTTCAAGGCTCCTGAGAGCACCCCAGCACTACCAGGTTATACCTCATACCATGCTTTTCGGCCCCAAAACTTGGACCGAACCACAAAAGGAGGGGGAGTATCAATATTAGTCAAAGATACCCACACCTCCAGGTTGGTGGCACAGCACGAAGCATCAGAGACTATCCATGTGCAACTAACTGTGGGTAAAACTGCCTTCCAGTTTATAGCCTGCTACAGACCACCCACCCAAACACAGGAACCCCACTCGGCCTTCCTGAGAATACTGGAAAATATGAAGGTCTCTCCAAACACCATTATACTGGGCGACTTCAACTACCCAAACACAGACTGGGAGCATTACTCTAGCTCCAACACCCTAGCCCAAAGGTTCCTAGAATTTATAAACTCAAATGCTATGGAACAACTTGTTACCACTCCCACAAGAGGGGAAAACATACTGGACCTGATCATCACCAACATGGGGACACTATGCTCCAGACCAGAAGTGTATCCCTCACTGGTAAGATCAGACCATAAACTAATCTCACTGGATATTCACATCCCGACCCCACCCCCTGCCCAGAAAAACCACAGTGAAAAACTTCTCTAAAGCAAATTTCACACGCCTCAAAACCGAGGCGAAATCCTTCAAAGCCCCCGGGCCTGTGGAAAATATGGCCCAGACCGCAGAATTCTTTATAAACGCATTCTATGAACACTTTCAGGAATGCATGGATCATGCAATCCCAAATAAAACCAAGACCCAATCCTCCAAAGACAGACGTCCTGTCTGGTGGACCCCAGCCATAAACAAACTATACAACAGAAGGAGGAAGCTACTACATGATAGAGCAAAATCCCAAAATGGGAAGGCGTCTCTGATCAGTATTAGCAAAAAACTACGGGCACTCATAAAATCGTCTAAGGCCAGCTTCGAGAGAAAAATTGCACAGGACACTAAGGATAACCACAAGGCTTTCTTTAGTTATGTTAGGAACCTGGGTGGGAATTCCCAGATATGCTCAGAATTAGTCCAAAATGACAAAAAATACACCAAGCCCACAGACATTGCCAACATCCTAGCTGACCGGTTCAGTGCAAACGTCCCCGTCCCCCCCCCACCAAAAGGGCAAATATCTATCCCAGCAGAGTGCTGCCCCCCTGACATCTCAGATGCTCAGGTAAGAGCCGCCCTCTCCAAACCAAAAAACACAGCATCAATGGGACCAGATGGTGTCCCAGGCTGCGTCGTACATGAACTCCAAGAAGAGCTAAACCCACAGAGTGCTGCCCCCCTGACATCTCAGATGCTCAGGTAAGAGCCGCCCTCTCCAAACCAAAAAACACAGCATCAATGGGACCAGATGGTGTCCCAGGCTGCGTCCTACATGAACTCCAAGAAGAGCTAAACCCAAACAAAACTACTGTTCAATCTTAGCCTTACTACAGGATATGTACCCAAAGAGTGGCGTACAGCAACAGTGGTCCCTCTCCACAAAGGTGGTGCCTCAACGGATCCTGGTAACTATCGCCCCATAAGCCTGACTAGCTTGGTCTGCAAAGCTATGGAAAGGATCATCATGGACCTCATAAATAAAGATATCGGGGACCTACAGACACTGGATCCTACCCAGTTTGGCTTTGTTAAGGGCAGATCCTGCCTCTTAAACCTGGTCGATTTCTTTGAAACAGTCACCAAGGCCATTGACGAGGGGAAGGTGGTCCACACAGCCTACCTGGACCTCGCAAAAGCCTTGGATACAATACCCCACTCGGGCATTATAGATAAGCTCACCAGCTTAAATATAAACCCCTTTGTCACTAGATGGGTTGCAAACTGGCTCAAGGACAGAACCCACATGGTTAGAATTGCTGGCGCCATGTCAGACTCCAAACCAGTTACAAGTGGTGTCCCACAAGGCTCAGTCCTGGGACCTCTCTTGTTCTGTATATATTTCTCGGCGGTACAGGCCAACACGGAAGGACTGTGGCTGACCAAGTTTGCAGATGACTGCAAACTGGGCACCATAATCAACTCTCCAGCCGACACAAGCATCCTCCAAAAGGGCCTCATAGAAACAGACAACTGGTGCCAGAGCCATGGCCTCAAGCTAAATGCCAAAAGTGTATAGTCATCCCTTTGGCAAAACAAAGTGCCCACAAATTACCACATAGGTGGTAATCCATTAAGTACAGAAGAAGTCATTAGGGACCTGGGGACCCAAGTTGATAGCAATCTCTCATTTGACAACCACGTGGCCAAAATGGTTAGAAAAACATTTTATATAGCCCACCTAATCATGAAGGGATTCACATCTAGATCAGGGGAGGTCATCGTGCCTCTTTACTCATCCCTCATCAGGCCCATAATTGAGTACAATGCCCCTTTTGGGATGTACCTTACCAGACACCTGCAGCAACTGGAAAGACCCCAAAAGTACCTCACCAAGAGGATCAAAGGGCTCAAACAGATGCCATATGCTGCCCAGTTAAGGAAACTCCAGCTCTACTCAGTGGCATACTGCCTGCTCAGAGGTGATCTGTGCCTGACGTATAAAGCCATGTCCAACCCGGAATTAATGGACATACTGCACCTCAGAAAATCCAAATCCCATCGAGCTACGCGCTCGAGAGACTTGAACCTCAGCACTGAAATAAATAGGACATGCTGGAGGGACAGATTCATAACCCAGAGGCTCCCTTCACTCTGGAATAAAATCCCAGTCCAGGTTAGGCAGAGTCCCACATTGACTCTCTTCAAGAAGAATCTTGATGAGTGGATGGGAGATCGTAGGTTTACCCCGGCTATCACTTCTGTGTCACTGTTAGACAGAGGCACAGTATACTAACCTCAAAAAAAGGCATAGCAAAATTAATTTAAAATGGGTGGCGAAAGCCAAACACTCTGGCTAGGCTTATAAATGCCCTAGGGCAGATAGCCTAGTATGAACCTATGAACTAACATGGGCAACCGTTGCTCAACACCAATAGTCAATTCCTCCCTGGTTAGATCTGACCACAAACTAATTACCACGAAAATCCACATCTTAACCCACACCACTAGCAAAGGTAACCCCAATGAAAAACTTCTCCAAAGCTGACTTTGGGATCCTCAAAAAAACAGAGGTGGCTAACTTCACGGCACCCATGCAAATGGAAAATAAGTGCATGACTGCAGAATCATACACCAATGCAATGTACAAACATGTACATAAATGCATAAAACTAGCCATACACAACAGAATCAAGACGCTCTCTTCCAAAAAAAGGAAGCCAATCTGGTGGTCTCCTGCCCTTAAAGTCTACAACAGAAGGAAGAAACTGTTGCAGAAAAAGGTGAAGTCCCAAGACTGAAAAAACTCGCTTATTAGCCTTAATAAAAAGTTGAGATCCCTCATCAAAACCGCTAAAGTTAGCTATGAAGGCAGAATTGCGGCAGACACTAAAAACCCCAAAGCCTTCTACAGTTTTATCAAGAATCTCCACTGCAATACTCAGATTTGCTCTGAGTTACTGCGCAATAGTACCTCCTATACTGAGTCAACAGATATTACCAACATACTGGCCGACAGATTCAGTGCCAACTTTACCCCCCCCCCCCAAGGACCAATCACAATACTGGAAGGAATGCCAAGCACCCAGCATTACTGCAGCACAGGTTAAAGCTGCATTGTTCAAGGCCAAGAATACAGCTTCAGTGGGACCCAACAATATCCCTGGCTGTGTTCTGCAAGAACTACAAAGTGAATTTGCACCACACCTGTGTACACTGTTCAATCACAGCCTCACCTCAGGCTTTGTCCCTATAGAATGACTCATTGCTACAGTCATCCCTCTCCATAAAGGGGGAGCAACTACAGAACCTGGAAATTATCACCCCATTAGCCTGATGAGTCTGATATGTAAGACTATGGAGCACATCATCATGGACCTAATTAACAAGGATATAGGGGAATCTCCAAACTCTGGAACCCACACAGTTTGGTTTTGTGAAGGGTGGATCATGCCTGCTCAACCTGATTGACTACTGTGAGTCAGTCACCGGAGCTGTGGATAAGGGCAAGGCAGTTCATACAGCCTACCTCGATCTGGCCAAGGCCTTTGATACCATTCCCCACTCAGGAATTATTGATAGACTCGCCATACTTAGGCATCAATCCCTATATCATTAGGTGGGTTGCAAATTGGCTCACAGATAGAATCCACAGTGTGAAAGTAGCAGACTCCAAGTCAGACTGATTACCAGTCATGAATGGAGTCCCACAGGGATCGGTCCTGTGTCCTCTCCTGTTTGGCATCTACTTCTCAGAAGTCCAGGCTAGCACAGAGGGACTCTGGCTGACCAAGTTTGCCAACGATTGCAAGCTGGGAGCAATTATTAACTCACCAAAACAGTAAAAACCAAGAAACAGGACCAGTAACAAATAAACGACCTAAACACTTTTTCCTTTGCTTTGGTTAGCCATTGCTATTACTGACACCTTCACATTGTACTGGCAGGTCCACTTTGTGGTTATTATTCACAAGTATGCATTTCTTTTCAAGTTTGGACAACATAACAGGAGTTAAATAATAATTGTCCTGTATTTATTAAAAGAAAAAATAAGGGGTGTCCCCCTTTTAATGTTAGTTAGTTTTTCAATACAATATGTATGTTTTTTAGCATATTTTTATGGTTTTAAATGAAGCACTTTATTGTTTAGCAAGGTGTTTTAACTGTAAACAATATAGTTTGGTATATATCTGTTTATGAGTATACCTTTTTAGTAGGTAGCTCTTTAAACAGGGAGAATGGTATGGATCAATTTATCAATTAATTAATTTTTAATTGGCGTATAACTTTTAATTTATGGGAAGCAGCTATTTAAGCTGAAGTTTTACAATGCATTATTGTACTTGAGAAAGCTAGGAACATCCTAGCGAAAGCGCTTGTGTTACGTTTTGGGCATCTGTTTTATAATAAAGAACAATTCGTGGACTATCGACTAATTGTGGTGTCAGCTTTCAAGCAATTATTAACTCCCCAAGTGATGTAGACATTCTACAGAAAGGGCTCACTGAGACCAACGACTGGTTTCAAAATCATGGCCTGAAGCTTAATGCCAAAAAATACATTGTCATTCCCTTGGGAAAAACTCAGTTCCCACTAATTAACACATTGATTTTAGCCCACTAAACACTGAAGGCATTATAAGAGATCTGGGGATACAGGTTGACAGCAACCTCTCCTTCGACCACCATATTGCCACTGTGGTCATAAAGTCCTTCTATGTGGCACATCTCATTACCAAGGGTTTTGTATCCAGGAAGAAAGAGGCCATCATCTCTCTCTCTCTCTACTCTTCCCTCATTAGGCCAGTCATAGAGTATAATGTCCCATTTGGCATGTACCTCACTAAACACCTGCAACAGCTGGAAAGGCCACAGAAGTACCTCATGAAGGGGATCCTAGGACTTAAACACATGTCCTACATGGACAGACTCAAAAACTCTAGTTTTTCTCTGTCTCATATCTATTAATAGGCAATCTCTGCTTGACTTACAAAGCCATGTCTGACCCAGCCCTGTTAGAAATGTTACACCTAAAGAAATCCCAATCCCTCTGCACCACATGCTCCAAGGACTTCAACTTCATTACTACAATCAACAAAACATGCTGGAGGGACAGGTTTATAACCCAGAGACTACCTATGCTCTGGAATAGACTTCCTATACATGTCAAGCAGAGAACCTCACTGGCCCTTTTCAAGAGAAATCTTGATGAGTGGATGGGAAATAAAAAGTTCACCCCGGGAATCACTCCAGTGGCTCTACTTGATAGAAGCACCGGGAACTAACAGTGGCATGATGCCAGGGCACTCTATGGGCTAGGCTTGTAAAGGTTCCAGGGCCATTGGCCTAGTACACACCTATGAACCTATACCTTTCCTCAATCAGATAACACAGTAAATAGTTGCCTGTAGTTTATAACATAAATGCAATAAGCAGTTACATAGTGTCAGTATTTTCAAACAATTACAGCAGCATTTGTCACTGAGTAGACAAGCTAGCAATTAGAAGCAGATTGATCAAAGAACATTATTCCTATGATACTTGCATTTGTGATAGGAACCAAAGTATTTATCCAGTTTTGAATGAAATCAACTCATTTTATATTCTTTTTTAATGTATACCTGAAAAGATGATTGCAGTAAGCAGACTATTGTTAAAGGTAATCCTGCCTTCAGCCTCTCTCTCTCCCCTATCTCTATTCATATACACCCACGTACACACACACACACACACACACACATATATATATATATATATATATATATATATATATATATATATATATATGTATGTATACAAATACCTATACAAACACACACATCACACGCACAAATGTTTGTGTGCGCGCGTGTGAAAAGTGTGTGTATGAAGAAAGATGGTGATCTCTATTGAAAATTCTGTTGATTGAAACAATATTTGTCTAAAAAAATAAATTTAAACAGTCACTCCAACTATATATATATATATATATATATATATATATATATATATATATATATATATATATATATTTATAAAATAAAGCTAGATTTAGCAACTTTGGGCAGTTATGTAGAAAAAGAGGAGAAACACCTTTCTTGGCAAATTCCAGGTAATTGTAGTATATCCTCTAACTAAAACTTAGATATAATTATCACTTATCTCCTAAGAAATTTGAAACTTGAAAATTCCATGAATATGACATGAGGTATTGTAATGAGTACAGTACCAAGTTCACAAAGTCCAGAATATGCACTTAAATGGCAGAACATGTGAGATCTAGGTCAGAGCAGTATATAAGCAATGAAAGGCAGTCTTATAAACTAACTGACCCCAGTATAACTCTCTTCCTGTTATTTTAGAAATGGTTAGTTGTTTCATAGTTCTTACTGTTTAGTTTTTTTTCAAAGTTTACAATCTATTTGGTGTGCTACATATTTATGGAAAAATAAGTTTTGTTATAGACCCTTCCACAAGTGAAGCATGTGTGAAATCTGGACAATACCCCACCAGACTACCAACAATAATATGACGTCCCTTAGCTAAGGAGCTTCAATCCTCACTACTGACTCCAGTATAAGACTGCCACTTAAACGGTAGTAAAAATTCACATTTTCCCCTAAGAGGAGAACAGGCACATGCTGTATAACCTGGGACTGGACTGTATACTTCTGTCTACCCTTAATGTAACTGACACTTCAGAGCAATGTGTCCCATTTTAAGATCTCTGATACACTCGCACTTAAATTAAATCTCACACTTCCAGACAGTTCTGGGAAAGTCTGACACCAATTTCCCTCTGTGCCCCTTTCCCAAAATAATATGGTAACACGCTGCCACCAATCAGAGAGCCTACG
>NC_056729.1:353534730-353564730 GCF_019279795.1 Protopterus annectens | reverse complement strand
TTATTAAAAGGTAACACTGATGGAAAGATTCAAACAGATACAGAAAAACAATACTTGACTAATCTCACTATATTTTCTTGACTGATCTAAAGAATTACTGTCCCCTCATTCACTTACTAAAAAAGGCAAGATGATGTGAGTGGTCCTTCTTTGCCAGGTTTCACAAACAGACTGCCATGAGACTTCTGTCTCATCTAGTATTAAAACATCATTTCAGTGCTGGATTACAGAATGACATCACATACATCTAGTCACTTGAGTTCTGGTTTCCACAGTACTCCCTTGAACCAGAATTTTTCACGTATGTGTCATAACAAACACGCAAACACACACACAGTTTTTTGCTAAGATGTGTTCCAGCATCTTGAAGCTGTAAAACAATTTTAACACTTCCATTCTTCTGACAGAGCTGCTAAGACAAGCTTCTCACAGACATTTCATCTCTGGCTGCAGTCAAAATTGAGATACAGTCTTGGCCTAAAACCAAGTAATTTAATTTCAGACTGTTTTTTAAAGTTAGCTGGACTGAGATTAACCTCTTCTGTTCCACTGTCCTCTGTTACAATATATTCATTTCAACCGTTAAAATACAGTCTGACATACAGGTGTATTTCTTTTCTGTCCAACAGAACCCACTGTTGGTACATTTTAACACAAGCAGCTTTACAAATACATTTTCAACACAAGCACCTGTACAAAATAAGTTTGATATATAAATAACATATAATTCTTTACAAAACTCCAGCTAACTATGCTGGCATGTTACACATCCACAGCCCTACTTCTCCTGGCATAGCTGGCAGTACCTCAAATCATCGCACCTCCCTTCCAAAGAAAGAAGTTTCCTGATGTCCCACCCAGTCAAAGGAAGGCAGCAGCACAAGAAATCGAAAAGCTGCTAAAATAAAGGGTCATCCAAAAGGACCCACCATACCAAATAGGATTTGGAACTTATTCACGCTTCTTTTTAGTGCCCAAGAAAACTGGGGACCTTTGACCCATTTTGGATCTAAGCAGTTTGGATCAGTATGTGAAGAAATCAAAGGTCCAAATGGTCATGGTACAGTCCATCCTAACCTTTCTTCACAAGGATGATTGTATGTGCTCGATAGATCTTCAGGACTAGTATTATATCAAAATAGACCGATGCTCCTGAAGACACTATGGCTGGGAGCCAGTCATTACCAGTTCAGACTCCTGCCCCTTGGACTCACCGCAACACCAGTGTGTTTGCCAAATGTATGACAGTGGTGGTAGTTCACTTGAGACTAAAAGGACTCCAAGTGTTTCCATATCTAGGCAGCTTACTCCTCATTGCCCCCTTCAAGCATCTCATTCTGCATGCCAGGGAGTATTTGCTCCATATTTGCAAGTCATTGGGTATAACAATAAACTATGCCAAATCAAGCTTAACACCATTACAGAGCCTGGAGTTCATTGGCGCACTTCTGGATATAACAACACAGGTAGCATCTCTATCTCCTCGTCACATTTCCACTGTCAGAAGTAGTGTCATTTTCTACTTTCCAATCTATCTTCTTCAACAAGATCAGTATTTCAAGCACTAGGTTCTATGGCAGCATCCATTGTATTACTTCCTTTGGCACATTTTTTTATGCATGTTCACCAGTGGACTCTAGTTGCGCAGTTGTCCATTCTGCATCAACCCCTGCCTTTTCCAGTCAAGCTTACTCTGATTTGCAAATGACACTTAAATTGGTGGATCCATTTGGACAACAGTCATCTAGGACAACCTTTTGTTCTACCACACCATTGGCCACTTTTACCACTGGTGCTTCTCAACTGGTGTGGGGGGGGCATTTCTTGGAATGAGCAATCCAAGGCATGTGGTCCCCCCAAGAGACCAATTTGCATATTAGTGTTCTAGAGATTAGAGTAGTTCTACTTGCATTGCAAGCATTTCAAGATGCTCTCCATCTAGGGAATATTGCATTTCAAACCAACAACATGTCTGTAGTCTGGTATATCAACAAACCAGGAGGAACTCAATCTTATCGCCTTTGCAGAGAGACCATGAGAGTGTGGAATGGTAAATCTCATCAGACCGCTTTCTAATTGCAACGTACATTCCATGGAAAACCAGCTTACTGACAGACTAAGCATGTCCATTTTAATGCCTCTCTAGTGGTGTCTCAACCAGTCTGTGGCGAAATGCTATTCTGTTGTTGGGACCAACCTTACTGCGATCTCTCTACGATTCCCCACAGCAACAAGTGCAGCAGGTACTTTGCTCTTTTCCCCTTCTCAGAGGGATTCACCAAGAGATGCTGTAGTTCACACTTGGCCTTCTGGTCCCTCTCGACCATTGATTCCCAAATTTCTTCAGTGGCAAGTTGAATGAAGGGCTCAGTAATCCTTATTGTCCCTTTCTGGCCTTGGCAAGTATGGTTCCCCTTCATATGGTCTCATCTGGGCCAATGGCTCATTTTCAGCAGAGTCCTAGGGAGATAAGCTCCACAGGTATGCATCAAATACATACATATGAATACAAAGTAATATAACAGATAAAAAAAATAAATTTAGCATAGGATAACAGTATGCTAGATGTGAGAAAAATACAGATCCATAATGGCCATCTAAAAAAAAAATCACAAATTTTGTCTAGTACGTTTCAAGGCTGTAAAACACAAACCAAGAAATATGAAAGATATATAAATGTAACATTGATGCAACAAAATACACATAAATGGTATATATTAAATAAAAGATTAAATTGATGGTGATTGGAATATGGTGGCACTAAGGGGCAATATAAGGAGTCTGAAAAAGTAAAATACAGCGGAGAGAATATTATTTAGTATTGGAGCAGGAGCAGAGCCAGTTGTTCTTTAGGTATTCCTTTAGATGGAATTTAAAATGGGAAGTAGTGGCAGAACTTTGTATAAACTGGGATATTTCATTCCAGGCTTTTGCTATCTGGTGTGAGAACAGAGAATCTCCAAAACTACTGTTTGCTTTGGTAACTTTTAAATGAAATTTAAATCTCCATGAAATGTTAATTTTAGTAAAGCGGACATTATAGAAGTAATTGATTAGCCAATGGCAAATATTTTGTTTTAGAAGTGTAGATGCCTTACAGATATTTACGATATGGGCAGAATTCCTGTTTTTAATAAAATGTTTCAGAATTTATGAAATGTTTCTGTTCATCCTGATTAGCAGCCCCCTGCTTTCATTGGTCTCCTGTTCTATTATACGAGTGTAACAGTTTTTTACTTTATTTTTTTACTTCAGTTTGAAGTCTGACACATTTAGATGCTACTGCGTTTGGCCTTCTCACTGCACCATTTGGGCCTCCAAACTATCTTCCTTTTAATGAAGCAATGCACTCTAAACTCAACATGTAATTTTCCCAGAATGTATTTTCTTCTCTTAGCAGTTTTCTGTCATTAGCTTCATGTTTATCATAATCAGCTTCCTCAGTGCACACTGTGTTCGTCCTGTTGCATCATTTTGTGTGTACCATCTGAAAGTTTTTGCCAAACACACACAAATTCAAGGTACTTGGAAATCTGAATTTCTTGCCCATTGATTATTTAGGGTCAAAATGAACAGCTTTTAGACTTTGTACTGTCGTATAAAGTGGCATTCCTCCCCCCCATCTAGAAGTCTATTGGGCCTTTTTGTACTCTGAAGTTGAAAAGCCCAATAAACACTCAGCATCTTCAGTAAGTAGCTGAGCTTCAGTCAGGAAATATACTTGGCTGATTTAGGCAAAGAAGGTTAAAGGAAGACAGGACTTAAACTTCATAAAATATCACCTTTCTAAAAGGCTGTTGTATGTTACTTATTTCTTTATTTTTCTTTAAGAAATTTTTAAAAATGGTGTATCAATACATAGAAGAGAAATGTATGTGAGCCACAGCAAAAAAAATGCTGACATTTTTAATGAGAATTTTCAAACTTGATGGTATTTTCACTACATCCATTCTAAGCAATTGGAACTGTAACCTGACCACATAAACTAGATCACTGTAATCTTATCAAATGTGCCTCACAATGCATTTAAAAAATTAACTTTCCAAGAGAACAAAATTACATCAGCATTCAGAGAATGAATAAAATATATTATTTTAATGGTTATTGTACTGTTGGCAGGTTTGGATTGTGTAGAGCATATTGATTGGTGAGAGAACAGTAATGCATATATATATATATATATATATATATATATATATCTATACCAAAAGGGCAAATATCTATCCCAGCAGAGTGCTGCCCCCCTGACATCTCAGATGCTCAGCTAAGAGCCGCCCTCTCCAAAGTAAAACACACAGCATCAATGGGACCAGACGGTGTCCCGGGCTGCGTCCTACATGAACTCCAAGAAGATCTAAACCCAAACATAAAACTACTGTTCAATCTCAGCCTTACTACAGAATATGTACCCAAAGAGTGGCGTACAGCAACAGTGGTCCCTCTCCACAAAGGTGGTGCCTCAACGGATGCTGGAAACTATCGCCCCATAAGCCTGACTAGCTTGGTCTGCAAAGTTATGGAAAGGATCATCATGGACCTCATAAATAAAGATATTGGGGACCTACAGACACTGGATCCTACCCAGTTCGGATTTGTTAAGGGCAGATCCTGCCTCTTAAACCTGGTCAATTTCTTTGAAACAGTCACCAAGGCCATTGACGAGGGGAAGGTGGTCCACACAGCCTACCTGGACCTCGCAAAAGCCTTGGATACAATACCCCACTCGGGCATTATAGATAAGCTTACCAGCTTAAATATAAACCCCTATGTCACTAGATGGGTTGCAAACTGGCTCAAGGACAGAACCCACATGGTTAGAATTGTTGGAGCCATGTCAGACTCCAAACCAATTACAAGTTGCGTCCCACAAGGCTCAGTCCTGGGACCTCTCTTGTTCGGTATATATTTCTCGGAGGTACAGACCAACACGGAAGGACTGTGGCTGACCAAGTTCGCAGATGACTGCGAACTAGGAGCCATAATCGACTCTCCAGCTGACACATGCATCCTACAAAAGGGCCTCAGAAACAGACAACTGGTGCCAGAGCCATGGCCTCAAGCTAAACGCCAAAAAGTGTATAGTCATCCCCTTTGGCAAAAACAAAGTGCCCACAAATTACCACATAGGTGGTAATCCATTAAGTACAGAAGAAGTAATTAGGGACTTGGGGACCCAAGTTGACAGCAATCTCTCATTTGAAAATCATGTGGCTAAAGTGGTTAGAAAAACATTTTATATAGCCCACCTAATCATGAAGGGATTCACATCTAGATCAGGGGAGGTCATCGGGCCTCTTTGCTCATCCCTCATCAGGCCCATAATTGAGTACAATACCCCTTTTGGGATGTACCTTGCCAGCCACCTGCAGCAACTGGAAAGACCCCAAAAGTACCTCACCAAGAGGATCAAAGAGCTCAAACAGATGCTATATGCTGCCCGGTTAAAGAAACTCCAGCTCTACTCAGTGGCATACCGCCTGCTCAGAGGCGATCTGTGCCTGAGGTATAAAGCCATGT
Source organism: Protopterus annectens (assembly GCF_019279795.1). Classification (NCBI taxonomy): domain Eukaryota; kingdom Metazoa; phylum Chordata; order Ceratodontiformes; family Protopteridae; genus Protopterus; species Protopterus annectens. Next base: position 353,559,213 of record NC_056729.1, on the reverse strand, counting down.
CCAACCTGGAATTAATGGACATGCTGCACCTCAGAAAATCCAAATCCCATCGAGCTACGTGCTCGAGAGACTTGAACCTCAGCACTGAAATAAATAGGACCTGCTGGAGGGACAGATTCATAACCCAGAGGCTCCCTTCACTCTGGAATAAAATCCCAGTCCAGGTTAGGCAGAGTCCCTCATTGACTCTCTTCAAGAGGAATCTTGATGAGTGGATGGGAGATCGTAGGTTTATCCCGGGTATCAATTCTGTGTCACTGTTAGACAGAGGCACAGTATACTAACCTCGAAAAAGGGCATAGCAAAATTAATTTAAAATGGGTGGCGAAAGCCAAACACACTCTGGATAGGCTTATAAATGCCCTAGGGCAGATAGCCTAGTATGAACCTAGATATAGAGATATATATATATATATATATATATATATATATATATATATATATATATATATAATATTATATATTTAACTATAGATGTGTATATGTATACATCTATAGATATGTATTTACTGTATATATGTATTTATGTATTTTGTTTGTTGCTATCTTTTCACCCCTAAACCCCTTCTTTGTCCACATGTCTACCCACTTGCTTGACTCTATAGCCTTTACACCACGTAACCTCCTGTTTTGTTTCTCTTCCTTGTTTTTTCCCTTTTCTACAGCACTCTGGCATTACCCTGTTTTATATAACAACTTTCTCCCCTTATCAGATACAGTTCTGTGTGGGCAGTACGCCTTTGACTTTACATACTTTTCTCAGCTTCTTTTTTCTCCTCTATACAAAACTTTTTTAACAATAGTTTTTTTCATCCTCTCTGCTGTTCGTGGCCTGGTGTAAGATTACAATGCCCCCCACCTATACCTTTTCTCAGTTCCCCTGTGTCCTATTTCCATCCCTATGGTATCTTAGCTACCCCACTGTCCTGTGCGCTATCTTTTTTCTTTCCTTTTTACCTAGTGCTACACGCCTGGCTGAGCTTCCCCCTCCCATACCGATCCTGTCCAGGTAAGGAGTCTACCTCTAGGGATTTATACGTTTTTCCTGTTGCAATATTTGTTTCTACTGCAGTTCGCTGGTTTTATTTTTTTCTGCTTAAACTGTTAAGGATTGTTGTACCACATACAATTCCAACATTTTCTGGATACGAGTGGTGGTTGAATCACTGTTTGTAGCAACTGTGAATGACCATATGCACTGTAACGGTCGCATTCTCTGCTATCGCACATTTGCCATTTCCACCAGAAACTTGTTTGATTTTTTCTTTCTTTAAATTGAATTATTATAATGTAGCCCTGCTACACTCTTTGCTTGTAGTAGCACATTTATTGCTGTTAGTAGTTAGTACTTTACTGTTTACAACTGATGTTTTTGTTGAATAGTGAATAGTGCTGTGCTTTTTTCTAAACTAAAACTGATTTTGTTTCCAAATTTATAGTCTTGAGTGTCCTGAGCCTGGCACTCTGCATATAGTGTGGTTCTCAATGGTAGAATATTCTTAGTAGTGGTCATAACTGATGAGTCTCTCTTACCGTATGTGTGAGGAAATATGTACTCCTAGTGGTCTGCGCTTGCTTTCAGTATTTAGCATATTTATTTTATCCCCATTCTCAAAAAAGGCGTACTACTATTCTGTGCTGGGCAGCTGTAGTGTCTCTTGCTCATGTAACATTACCATAAGCTCAATTTGCCCTTTCTTGGATATAAGTGTTGGTAGTATTTCAAGCTTTTTATCACCAAAACTGGCTTTTTGTTTAGTAAATTTTGCAACAACTCCATACTGTTTAGGCACTACTGAGTGAAGTATACTCACATATGTTTTTTTATTTCATGCTGCACAGACCAACTTTTGTTTTGACATGAGTGCAAGTCTAGCTATTGGTGGCGGTAGTATTTTGGCTTTTTATCCAGTAAATTCACAATTATACTGCACTGTTTTGCTATTTTAGATTGCAGTATACTCCCATTTAGGATAAGAGTGCGAGTCTAGCTATTTATCTCCTTGTTTAAACCCCCCTATCTCTTCTGTGGCTTTTTGTTGTTAGTATCAACACAGACTAAAGAAGTGCATGTTTGTTCATTCCATTAATAGTACTCTGCATTCTGTGGCATATGTTGTATGCTTAATTTTGTATTTTCCATTTTTACACAACTTATGTTTGCTCTTTTTGCTTGGTAATTTTTTCTAACTCCTAAACTTATCATTTGTCCCTGAATCTATTGTCAGTCATTAATATAGGAGTAACCTTCCCCACATAATTCCTCAATTACTTTTTCTCCTTTTTTCCTTTATAGCCCAAAAGGTCTCGCTCTCGTGTCAATCTTTCCTGCAAGGCCGGACATCTGTAATATAGTGCGACAGTGTGGCGTATCAGTTGCAGTTTCTACCATCTATCAACAAAGAATCCAAAACATATGTTTATTCAGTTACAGCCACCTGAATTCTAGTACTGCACTAGAAATATTATTTTGTACTCTGTAATAGGCCCCTACCTGAGACAGATTACATGTGTTGTGTTTTGGGACGCCAGCCATCCTCACCTCACTATATAACTCTCTCCCCTTAGCCTGTTTACCCTATATTTTTTCACCTGTCCTTTTAATTCCAATTCCCTTACTCTCTTCAGACACCACAGTCCGCCCACCCACATTTTTTCTGTTGCTATCTTTTCATCTAGCATCTTTTCACTCCTAAACCCCTTCTTTGTCCACATGTCTACCTACTTGCTTGACTCTTCGTCTCTATATCCTTTACTCCCCGTAGCCTCCTTTTTTGTTTCTCTTCCTTGTTTCTCTCTCTTCTCTTTTCAACAGCACTCTGGCCTTACCCTGTTCTATATAACAACTTGTTCTTTCTCCCCTTATCAGATACAGCTGTGTGGGCAGTACGCCTTTAACTTTACATACTTTTCTCAGCTCCTTTTTTCCTCCTCCATAAAAAACGTTTTTACTTATTGCTTTTTCATCCTCTGTGTTGCCTGTGGCCCGGTGTAACCTCACTCCATTCGTCCTCGCTACACTCAGGCTCACTTTGCTCCCCTACCCCCATTTCCACCCACCCCTCTTTCATTTCATTTATACCTATCCAGACAATTCTCCTCATGACCTCACCAACCTGACCAGCAAATCACAACAAAGACCCACCCACTGTTTGACCCTCCTCATTTGTTGCTAACTAATACATCCACGTCCTCACACACACTGCTACTTACAAACTATTTTTCTTTCACCCTTACCAACTCTTACTTTTTTATCTTTAGTGCTAACCTCAAACTTCATAGACTAACCCATTTCCTCCTACAAACACATCCACGTAGTACTCTTAGATCTAAAGCTTTTCTTTTCTTTCCCTACCATGGTCTTACTCAAACCATTCATCACCATCTCAACCCTACTAGCCATACCAAATATGTCCTGTTACTTAACCTCCTTTCATGCCCAACATCTCATGCTTTATCACTCACCAACACTTCCTACATTCCTGACCCTCTACGACACTAGTGACACTGTACACACCTCTCCTCAATCACTCAACAATCTTAATTCTATATACTTCCCACCCAAACTCTATAATACCAATAGCCTCTCTCGTTCCTTAAATGAACAACTTCAGCTTTTCTCCAAACTAAAATATCTCTCATTACACTGGCGTACCCTTATCAAACTCCAATCAGACATGCACCCAAACCCAGGCCCCACCAGTTCTACTATTATTGACAAAACTCTCCCACAAAACACTACAAACAATAACTAACCCTTCACACCACTTAAATCATCTAACTCAGACCTGCTTGTAATACACTTCAACCTCAGAAGACTCCTCAATTAAATTTAAGAATTCCATGCCACCCTTACTCTCCACTTCCCTGACACAGCCATAATTACAGAAACCTGACTAAAGCCACACATAAAAACTGAGGAATTACTTGCTCCTGTCTATTGCCTTATCAGAAAGGCCAGATTAACCAAACGCGGGGGTGGTATTGCCATAATGTACAAGGACCACCACAACTTAGTTTAGCTCTCCATTACACCACCTCAGCTTCCCTCAGCTGAAATTTTAACCACATGCTTAAATGTCAGTACCCAAAAATCTATCATCTTAATAGCCATCTATCTCCCACAGTCTAATAACCTCTCTCTCATACAGTTTATATAAAAAGTGTACACACCCCTGTTAAAATGCAAGGTTTTTGTGATAAAAAACAATTACACCACAATAAATCATTTCAAAAATGTTCCCATCTTTAATGTGACCTATAACCTGTACAATTCAATTGAAAAACAAATCTGTTAGGGGAAAAAATATTTAAAAAAAATGCATGATAAGCTGGTTGCATAAGTGTGCACACCCTTAAACTAATACTTTGATGAAGCACCTTTTGATTTAATTGCAGCATTCATTCTTCTTGGGTAGGAGTCTATCAGCATGGCACATCTTGACTTGGCAATGTTTGCCCCCACTGTTCCTTACAAAAGCACACCAAATCTGCCAGATTACAAGGGCATCTCTTGTGCACAGCCCTCTTCAGGTCACCCCTCAGATTTTCTATTCGATTGAGGTCTGGACTCTGGCTGGGCCATTCCAAAACTTTTTCTTCTGTTGAAGCCATTCTTTTGTTGATTTGGATGTATGCTTGGGGTCATTGTCATATTGAAGGGTGAAATTCCTCTTCATCTTCAGCATTCTAGCAGACGGCTGAAGGTTTTGGGCCAAAAGTGACTGGTATTTGGAACTGTTCATAATTCCCTCCATCTTAACTAAAGCCCTAGTTCCAGCTGGGGAAAAGCAACCCAAAGCATGATACTGCCACCACCATGCTTCCCCGTGGGGATATTGTTCTTTTGGTAATGCGAAGTATTGTTTTTGCCCCAAACGTACTTTTTGGAATTGTGGCCAGAAAGTTCAACCTTGGTCTCATCAGACCTTAACACATTTTCCCACATGCTTTTGGGAAACTTGATGTATTGTTTTGCAAATTTTAGCTGGGCCTGGATGTTTTTCTGTGTAAGAAAAGGTTTCTGAATTTCAACCTTACCCCATAGTCCAGACATATGGCAAATACAGGAGATTGTTGTCACATGTAGTACACAACCAATACTTGCCAGAAATTCCTTCAGCTCCTTCAGTGTTGCCGTAGGTTTCTTGGCAGCCTCCCTGACCAGTTTTCGTCTTGTCTTTTCATCAATTTTGGAGGGACGTCCAGTTCTTTGCTATGTCACTGTTGTCCATATTTTCTCCGCTTTTTGATGACTGTCTTCACTGTGTTCCATGGAATATCCAATGATGTGGAAAGTTTTTTGTACTCTTCTCTTGAATGATATCTTTCAGTAATGAGATTGATGCTTTGTAAGCTCTCTGTGAACCATGGCTTTTACTGTACCAGGCAACTGAGTAAATGACAGGAAAATCCTGCTAGGATAGCTGAGCTTTATTTGGGGTTAATCAGTCTCTTAACTGATGGCAGGAGTGTACCCAAGTAGACTGAATGATGTAATTAAATCAAAAGGTGCTTCAACAGAGTATTAGTTTAAGGGTGTGCACACTTATGCAACCACCTTATTGTACATTTTTTATTTTTTTTCTCCTAACAGATTTGTTTTTCAATCGAATTGTGCAGGTTATAGGTCACATTAAAGGTGGGAAACGTTTTGAAATGATTTATTGTGGTCTCATTTTTTTATATCACAAAAACCTAGCTTTTTAACAGGGGTTTGTACACTTTTTATATCCACTGTAGAAATTATTCTAGAATGGACATCCTCCAACTATTCTGAAGAGACTGTAACACTTGGTGATTTTAATCTAGACTGGTTTTCCTGCTCTTCTAACATCCTAACCAACTTTATCAACCTTTATACCTTTACCCAAAATATTTTTCAACCCACACGCATAGATATGGTCTCAAACAAGCATTCTGTACTAGAATAGATCCTAACAAATTCAATTAGAGCTATGACACAGGTTGCTTCCCTGATTCTCTCAGTGACCACCACCTCACTTACCTTATCAGAAAACACACAGAATATAAATAATATATATCGATATGTATGCAATAAAAGACAGTTCTACCCATCCCTATTCAACAACCTATTACGAGAATATTGACTGGTCACCCCTAAAAACCCTCAATTTGGATCTTGCAGTCCAGTACTTTAATAATACATTACTGCAAATTTTAAATAATATTGCTCCTTTCAGGAAAATATGTTCTAGGGCCAAACAACTTCCCTACTTAACTAAAGAGACTGTCTCCTTTTAAAACAGCGTGACAAATCCTGAATTCACTATTACAAAAACAAAAATAGTTACAATTATACAACCTACCAACAGCTTAGAAATCTAGCCAAAAGCCAAATTAGACGGGTCAAAAAGACTGATTTCCAATTATGTCAACGAAAATTCCAAAACAACACTCAAAAATTCTGGCAGTCAATCAACCTCCTCCTAAACCCAGGAAAATCTACCACTCTACCCCCAACAACTAACAGTACCCGACTGCATAGCTACACAATTCAATACCCACTTTATTACCTCCATCACCTCACTGCTGGATAGTTAATTCCACACTTTCCTTACCACCACCCCCTCTGATACCAATACTAATCCTTTCTGTCTTACTCCAATCCCACCTAATTACATTAAAAACCTCCTAAACAAAATAAAACCATGTACTCCTGCTGCAGATCAGTTACCTGGTGAATTTCTTAAACTTGTTGCTAAATCTATCTCCTATATCCATTATTGTTAACCAGTCTATCTCTGAACAGTACATCCCTCTGCTTTGGAAAATCTCATGTTATACCCCTTCACAAAGGAGGCCCCTCTACTGACCTTTCTAACTATAGGGCCTATAGCTATACTTTCTCCACTTGTCAAAATCTTAGAAAAATGCCTATACAGACTCTAGACCACCTTCTAACACACAACCTACTATCTTCTACTCAGCGTGTCTTCTGCCCCAAACACAGCACTAACACTGCCCTATTAAGTTTCACCAATTCTGTTAACCAGCTGAAAAACAATAACCATATTGTCTCTGCCATTTCCTCTTTTGCCCATCTCTGTAGGCGTACCTCAAGGCTCCATCTTGGGCCCACTTTTCTTCATTATCTTTACCAATGATCTCTATACTGCAGCGTCACCTGCCTCTATCATTCAGTATGCAGACGGTGCTTCCCTTATTTGCTCTGCCCCCTCAATAAATGAACTCTAAGCAAAGTCTCAGACTGCCCTTAATAACATTAAAAAGTACCTCTCAGACCACCAACTGATTCTAAATCCAAACAAGACTAAACTTATGATATTTTCTAATTCTTCCAATAAAAACCAACAAAAGCATCTCTCAGTCTTTGCCTCTAATGGTACAAAAATCGAACCTGTTGAATATACTAAACTCCTTGCTGTTACCCTAGACTGTAACCTAAACTTTGGCAGACACATTGCTTCATCAATCAAAAAAGTCCACATAAAATGAGGTGCTCTATACAGCGCTAAACCATATCTTTCTTATCATGCTAGAAAAGCTACTGGCAGAACATACCTGCTATCCGCCCTTCTCTATTATCCACAAGTCTTCACAAACTTTCAAAAATCTGATCAGAATAGCCTAGAAGCTTGCTATAATAAAATTGCTAAATTTTCTAACCTTCCCCATAGAGCTCACCATTGTATAGCCCTTGAAAAACTAAACTGGATTGAACTCCCAAACTTACTAGCCGTAAACCAACTAATAGTTGCCCACTCCATTATTCATAACCCCGACTATTGCCCAGCCCTATCTAACCTCGTACAACCCTATTCCAACCTTACCTCACTCAGGTCTACTGAGAAAAACTTGCTCAAAGTTGTCAAAACCCACAAGGCTTATAGTGATTCTTTATACAACTACTCCATAGCCAAAATGTGGAATTCCCTTCCCCAGTATTTACTATCTATAAGTAATACCAGTAGATCTGAAGTAGTTAACTTCATTTTATCTGCAACCTGTGGGTATACGGATCCGTATCAGATCTGAGCCAGCAACTTTTTTCTAACATCAGCTCCAAGTTCCGAGCTCCTCCCCTTACCCACAATGCCCTACCATCTCCTATCTTCCCCACAGATCTCGTTAGACGCGCCAGTAGTGTGCATCATGGTCTCCTTTGCTCTGAGCTATAAAGGGATAGCAAATGGAACATCTGTCTTATATAGTGTGCTTGTGTTAGGATTACCCTTCCTCCCCTTCTGTAGTAGTGCGTTGGTAGTTAGTGTAAAAAAAAAAAAAAAAAAAGTTTTGTTGGTAGTAGAGTAGTTTCAGGCCTGTCCTTCCCCTACTTGTGTGTGTGTGTGTTTTGTGGGAAGGTAGTTTCCTTACCTTTGAACACAGGACTATGGCTGATCAGCCAAAGCCTGTATTCAAAAAATGTACAGAGTGTGGCCATAAGCTTTCCCCTGCTGATGGTCTCACACTGTGTGTGATACGTCTAGGAGTAGCACATCTATCTACCCAGTGTGCTATTTGTTCAGGCTTCAACCCCAGGGTCCTTAGGGATCGTAAGGCCAAGCTAGTCACCAAAGGCCTTCTCCCAGTTGTCATGCTGTATTCTGTCCCAGCCTCTGTCTGTGGTACACCCCGCCTAAACAGGGACTCAACCTCCCTCTTCGTCTGGTGATGGGTCCTCTAAGGACAGATCTTCGGTCAGCGAGGCTGACAAAGATAAAGCGAAGGAAAAGGAAAAATGTAGAGAAGAAAGGGAGAAAATGAAAGACATTCATCGCAAGAGATCCCCAGACAGTGAGCTCTTTCTCAGCCTTCCATCCAAGTCCAAGAGGCCTGTTTCTCCTCGTCTCCAGTCACCACGTTTCTCACTGGAGCCGTTGGAATTTTCAGACCCGAGGCCCTCCACCACCCTGCGCAGACCAGCCAGATCAGAGTCAGTGGCCTCTTCGAGGTCAACTCGGAGCCTATCGGAAATGGATGTGGACAGGATGATGCGGAGATTTCTTCAGACCCAAATTCAGATGGGAGTCTCGTCAGGTCCCTCTCCCTGTGGAGGGGCGACCTCCATGCTTCTTTTCCACCCCATCTCTCCTTCCCCGATCCATGCTTCAGCTTCGGTTCCATTGGATCTGAAGTTTTTCGAAGCTGGTAGCTCGGTGCAGATGGTTCCTCTAACCTCGACTCCGGCTGTTACCTTGAGTTCCCCGGATCTGACCTACTCTGATCCGAGTGACTCTCTGAGCCACGGACAGGTAGTCAGACCCGGGGGAATGGATTCTTCAGCTCCGACCTTTTCAGACCCGATCCGTTCCCTAGGACCTCAGGCTTACCCCATCATCGTCTCCAGTCCCCGCTTCGGATCCGGGAAGGACTTCTCCTTCGGCCTTCAAAGTTTTGGAAAGGGTTCTCTCCCAGGGATTGAGAACCCCAGCCCATTCCCTCGGATACCATCCAGGCCCCCCTGGATTTGGTGACAACTCCCTTCATCCTGTCTCAGGGACAGCCCATGCCAGAGGATCCCCAGGTAATTTTCCCCGAGGAAACCCCTGCAGCTCACGGATCCCCTTCTGAATGTCCCACTGAAGAGGGCCACCGCAAGTGCAAAAGGAGGCACCTGGACTCCCCCGAGTCCCTCACCACTGACAGTGACTTAGATGAAGGAGAAGGTTCCCCCAGGTCACCTCCCAAAGACGTCTCCTTCGGAGAAATTATGGAAATTCTCCACCAGAGGGGAGGTTGGTCAGCCCCAAAACCTTCTGGGGATGAGTCAGTGTTCTTGGAGGCCTTTGGCACGGGCCCATCTACTTCCTGGGTGTCCCCACCAGCAGACCCCTTAGTGGACGTCATCACCACGAGGGCATGGAAAGGAGCCTGACACCGTAGAGCCCATCCCCAAACGTCCTAACAAGATCTTATCTCCTCCTTCGGATAGGCAACCCTGGTCAAAAGGAGCCCTGGTTGATGCTATTTTGGTCACAGCGGCCACAAGGAAGGAACTAGCACAGGAGAGTTCCTTAGTCCACCCTCCAGACAAGGAGTCCAGGTCAGTGGATAGGTTTGGGAAGCGCATATACTCTTCAGCGACTTTTCTATCCGTGCGCTGAATTATTTGGCACATGTAATTCGACTTCAGCGAGACCTTGCTTCGGAATTTGCTGAGTCGCCCCCAGAGTCTTTATTGCCGCAGGACAAACAGCTGTTTTCTGTGAAAATGTTTAGTCTGAAATCGGTATTGAATACATCTATGCAGCTACTTTCTCACGCCATGGAAGGAGCAGCTAGAGCGGCTGGGACAGACATAGCCATGAGGCGTCATGCCTGGCTCAGATTGTGTCAGTTCGCTGACTCTTTCAAGGTGTCATTTATCAACGCTCCCTACGACGGCTCTTCACTTTTTGGGAAGACAGTATGTGACACACTGGTCCCGAGCGAAAAGGACGGGAAGACTTTGTCTGCTGTCGGAGTCCGCTTCTCTAACCCTCAGCAGTCCTTCTCTAGGAATCAGAGGGCAGAAGAAGATGTGGTTCTGAAAATCTCAGTTTCTCAGGACAGCTATTCCCCCAGAGGCAGAGGGGGACAAGATCGACGCCGACCCAGAGGTAGAGGGGGTCCCAGGAATTTCGGGTCTAGGGAACCCTTTTCTGATAGACCCGCTCAGCAGCCCTGAGGGGTTGCCCGACTGTCCTACTCTGGAGGCAGTTGAGGGATGATTGTCCTTACACCCAGCGGCATGGGAGTCCATTATGACAGATCGCTGGGTTCTTCAGATAATATCCAGAGGTTACTCTATTCCTTTCATTGCCCCTCCAAACATTACAAGACACCTCCCGGATGTTCCACCCACTCACAGGGGAGGCCACAGCTCTAGAGGTTTCAAAGCTGCTTATCAAACAAGCCATAGAAAAGGTTCCCCCCGACCAGTCTGGATTAGGCGTCTACTCAAGGTTCTTTTTGGTGCCAAAAAAGACGGGGGACCTCAGGCCCATACTACACCTGTCCACATTAAACCTGTCGGTAGCAAAACAGAAATTCCGGATGGTCACTCTACAGTCCATTCTACCTTATCTCCGGGATTGCGACTGGATGTGCTCATTAGACCTTCAGGATGCTTACTACCACATCAAAATACACAGAAGCTCCAGGAGGTTTCTGCGCTTCCGGCTGGGAGCCAGTCACTTTCAGTTCAGGGCCCTACCCTTTGGTCTCATCACAGCCCCCCCAGGGTGTTCACCAAGGTAATGGCAGTTATAGCGGCCCACCTGAGGCTTCAGGGTATTCAGGTGTTTCCTTACCTGGACGAATGGCTCTTCGCTGTGCACAAGCATCACTTGTGTCTGGCCCGAGATTATTTCATTCCATCAGCAGACTCACGGGGAATTACAGTCAATGTTCACAAATCCCATTTGCAACCAGTACAAATTCTAGACTTCATTGGGGCATGGTTAGACACTTTGCAGATGAAGGTATTCCTAACTCCAGACAGGAGTCTACATCTCAGGGGTCACACAGCGAACTCCCAGTCTTCGAAGGCAAGCGAGGTTCTCCGGGCTCTGGGCTCCATGGCTGCCGCCGTGTCTATTCTCCAGTAAGCACGTCTTCACATGCGGGTTCTTCAATGGACTCTGGTGGTCCAGTGGTCCTGGCTAGACCTACCCATGGAATTTCCGATCAAGATCAGTCACGTCTGCAGGACATCCCTTCTTTGGTGGTTAACGTCACCGGAGATATCAACAGGACGTCCATTTGTCAACCCCAGTCCAAACCACAGTGACCACGGACGCCTCCCAACTCTGATGGGGGGGACATTGTTTGGGAAGGAGAGTCCAAGGCACGTGGTCCCAAACAAGAGACCAATTTGCACATAAATGTTCTGGAGATGAGGGCAGTGCTTTTAGCGTTAGAAGCCTTTCACACAGTCCTCCCTCTTGGATTGATTGCAATTCCGTCAGACAACATGTCGGTTGTCTGGTATATCAGCAAGTAGGGGGGGGGACCAGATCCTACCCGCTATGTCACGAGGCCATGAGAGTGTGGGAATGGGCGATTTCCACTGGTCGGTGTCTGATAGCAATGCACATCCCGGGGTGCTCCAACATTTTAGCGGACAGATTGAGCCGGGCCATTCTGATGCCCTACGAGTGGTCTCTGGAACAGTCAGTAACAGAGGAGATTTTCCTGGCATGGGGTCAGCTTGCTGCGATTTCTTCGCATCTCTTTCCAACGTGAAGTGCAGCAAGTTCTTTGCTCTGATTCCCTCACCAGGGGAAGTCCCCAGAGATGCTCTAGTCCATGCTTGGCCCCCCGGACTTCTGTATGCTTATCCTCCATTGCCACTCATTCTGAAGTTTCTACAGAAAGCTTGCCAACTACGGTGCAAAATGATCCTCATTGTCCCGTTCTGGCCTCGTCAGGTTTGGTTCCCATTCCTTTGGTCTCATCTATTAGCTCCCCTGTGGGTTCTGGATCCCTGCCGGGATCTAATTTCCCATCCGTCGGGGACACGTCCACCCGATCTGGGCAGCCTCAAGCTTACAGCTTGGTTGCTCCAGTTCCGTTCATCGCCAGGACTCCCGGTCTTTCATCCCAGGTCAAATCGATTCTAGTGGCCTCTCTTAAAGATTCTACTAGAAAACTATATTGTAGTAAATGGTAGTGCTTTTCCATTTGGGCTTCACAGAGAGAAATAGATCCCTTTACAGCTCCTGTTTCAGCTGTGTTGGATTTTCTGTCTAGAATTTTTCAGTAAGGAGCTAGTTCCACCACAGTGAAAGTACAATTGACAGTCATTTCCAGTTTTCACGTTGGCATAGACAACATGGCCTTAGCCTCCTCTAGGCTGTGTAAGGCTTTTCTCAAAGGTACTTTTCTGCTACTGCCCCCTGTCAAGGATTCTGTACCTCCTTGGGACCTTACTTTTGTTTTACAGGCATTAATTGCCCCTCCTTTCGAACCCGCAGCGTCTGTGGACTTAAAATTTTCTGTCCTGGAAGACAGCATTCCTAGTAGCAATCACTTCAGCTAGGAGAGTTTCTGGGCTTCAAGCTTTGTCTGCCGTGCCTCCTTATTTGGCCTTCCATAAGGATAGGGTTTCCCTTCGTACTTAACCCTTCCTTCTTACCTAAAGTGGCATCTGAAGCGAACATAAACCAGTCCATTAATCTGCCCATTTTCTTTCCCAACTTTCAAAATAAAGGCGAGTACAAACTCCATTTGTTGGATGTTCACAGACAACTTTGCTTTTATCTTCATAGAACGAAATATTTCCGCAAGACTGACCAATTGTTTGTTTCTTTTTCCAAAGCATTCATGGGAAAAGCTATTTCTAAAGTTTCTTTAGCCAGATGGATCACTCTTTGTATTTCACATGCTTACAAAGCAAAAGGTTTATTACCTCTTGGTATAGATGAGGCTCACTGTACCAGGTTTGGATCTGAGTGCCTCTCAGAACTGAAGCTGGGTATCAGATCCGAGGGAGCGGAAATTATTTCATCGGCTCCGACATTGTCGGGCTAAGTTCCCTCCCTCGGAGGAACAAGTGGCTTGTGAATTCCTCCCGGAGAGCCCCACCGGAGACTTGCCTCACAAGCATACATGTAAGAGGAGGCACATGGACAACCCCCGAGTCCCTCACCATGGACACGGATTTGGATGATGGGGAAGGTTCCCCCAGATCACCTCCCGAGGATGTCTCCTTTGGAGGCATCATGGAAATCCTACTCCAGCATGTAGGTTGGTCCGCCCCCAAACCTTCTTCTGATGAATCCGTGTTCCTGGAGGCTTTCGCCACGGGCCCATCTACTTCCTGGGTGTCCTCTCCCACAGATCCCCTGGTGGACCTGATCACCTCACAGGCCTGGAAGGAGCCGGACATCATGGAATCTGTCCCAAAACATCCAGATAAGATCTTGAGTCCACCTTCAGATAGACCTGCATTGAACAAGGGCTCCCTCGCAGACGCTATGGTGGTAGCAGCAGCCAATAAAAAGGAACTAGCCCAAGAGAGTTCCTCTGTTCATCCCCTCGACCGAGATTCTCGGATGATGGACCGCTTAGGGAAACGGGTCTATGCATCAGCAACCTTTTCCATCAGGGTGCTGAACTACCTGGCCCATGTCACGAGACTACAGCTTGACCTGGTCAAGGAACTGGCTGAATCTCCCCCTAATTCCATGTCGCAGGAGGACAGAGACACATTCTCCGTGAGGATGGCCACTTTAACAGCAGTCTCCAATATGTCCATGCGACTCATTTCACATGCCACCGAAGGAGTGGCTAGGGTGGCTGGGTCCTGCATGTCCATGAGGCGCAACGCCTGGCTCAGACTATGCCAGTTTTCAGAACTTTTCAAGGCGTCTTTTGCCAATGCCGTTTGACAGCTCTACTCTCTTTGGTAAGACCGTCCAGAGTGAGAAAGACTGGAAAACACTGTCTGCTGTCGGAATCCGCTTCTCGAATCCTCAAAGATCATTTTCTCAGAATCAGAGAGGGCAAAAGATGATGTGGTTCCGGAAGTCACAGTATTCCCAGGACACTCAGAGCTCTTCTTCCCTCAGAGCCAGAGGGGGACAGGATAGACGCCGACCCAGAGGTAGAGGGGGTCTGAGGAATTTTGGGGCTCGAGAACCTTTCTCAGACAGGCTCGGACAACAACCCTGAGGGATTGCTCAACTGCTCTACACTGGAGGCAGTCGGGGGTCGATTGTCATTACATCTGGCAGCATGGAAGTCCATAATATCAGACTGCTGGGTGCTTCAGATCATATCCAGAGGATACTCTATCCCCTTTATAGTTTCTCCCAAACACCTCCCAAATGGTACCACCCATGCAAAGGGAAGCGGCAGCACTGGAAATCTCCAAGCTGCTAGAGAAACGAGCCATCGAACCCGTCCCCCCATATCAGTCCGGATCGGGCATCTACTCCAGTTTCTTTTTGGTGTCAAAGAAAAGGGAGACTTAAGGCCCATTCTGGACCTATCTACCCTGAACCTGTCAGTTGCCAAAGAAAAATTCCTGATGGTCACTTTACAGTCCATCATGCTGTACCTGCAAGAGAGTGACCGGATGTACTCGTTAGACCTCCAGGATGCCTGCTATCACATAAAGATGCATAGAAGCTCCAGGCGGTTCCTCCACTTCCGGCTAGGAGTCAATCATTACCAATTTCGAGCCCTACTGTTTGGTCTCACCACACAGCCCCCAGGATGTTCACCAAAGTAATGGCAGTAGTAGCAACACACCTTTGGCTTCAGGGGATTCAGGTCTATCCGTGCCTGGACGATTGGCTCCTCACCGCTCCCACCAGGTCTCTACTTTCTCAAACCAGGGATTACTTCTTAAAGCTTGCTCTTCACTTGGGGATTACAATCAACACATCCAAATCACTTCTAAATCCTATCCAGTTGACAGACTACATTGGGGCATGGATAGGCACACTACAGTGCAAAAACTTCCTGACCATGGAGAGTGCGCAAAACCTGAGTATGCATGTTTCCCTGATCTACCGTTCTCATCTTCCCTTGGGAGAATCTGTGCTGAGGGCCCTAGGTTCTATGGCAGCAACCATAACGCTTCTTCCGTGTGCTCAGTTACACATGCGAGTACTACAGTGGACTCTAGCTGTGCAATGATCCCTGTTGGATCTTCCATTGTCATATCCAATACACCTCAGTCGAGTCTGCAGGTCATCCCTTCTGTGGCGGATGTACTCTCCGGAAATCTTGGAGGGACGACCTCTTGTTCCAGCCCCTGTCCAAGCCACGGTGACCACGGATGCCTCCCAACTTGGGTGGGTGGGCATTGTTTGGGCAGGACAGTCCGAGGCCTGTGGTTCCCTGTCGCGACAGATTTGCATATAAATGTTCTGGAGATGAGGGTGGTTCTATTGGCGTTGCAGGCCCTTCATGCCTTTCTTCCTCTGGGAACAGTTGCAGTTTGGTCAGACAACATGTCAGTGGTCTGATATGTCAACAAACAGGGAGGGACCAGATCTTACCCCCTTTGTCGTGAGGCCACGAGATTGTGAGAATGGGTGATCTCCATAGGTCATTTTCTCATAGCAACGCACATTCCGGGATGGTCCAACATTCTAGTAGACAGGTTACGTCGGACTATCTTGATGGCTTACGAGTGGTCTCTGAATCATTCAGTAGCGGAGCAGATCTTTCTGGAGTGGGGTCAGCCTTGCGATCTCTTCGCATCTCCTTCCAACTCAAAGTGCAGTGAGTTCTTGGCTCTGAATCCCCAGCCAGAGGAGTCCCCCAGAGATGCTTGGCCTCCCAGTCTTCTGTATGCTTACCCTCCAGTACCTCTTATTCCGAGGTTTCTACAGAAAGCTTGTCGACTGGTGAGCAAAATGATCCTCATTGCCCCATTTTGGCCTCGCCAGGTATGGTTTCCCTTCCTTTAGTCTCATCTTCTGGCTCCTCCTTGGATCTTGGATCCCAGTCTGGATCTTATTTCACACCCCTCAGGGGTTCTTCATCTAAACCTGGACAGTTTGAAGCTCACGGCTTGGCTGCTCCAGTTCGCCTGATTGCTAGGACTCCTGGATTATCCTCTTCAGTCAGGTCTGTTCTGGTGGCAGCTCATAAGTCTTCCCCCAGGAAGATTTACCACAGCAAATGGAAATGTTTTTCCTTTTGGGCTTCTCAAAGGAGTTTAGATCCTTTCACGGCTCCTGTTTCTGCCATTCTCGACTTCCTAGCCAATATTTTTCAACAAGGAGCAAGTTCTTCTACTATCAAAGTTCAGTTAGCTGGCATCTCTCATTTTCACGTGGGTGAGAATTCTACCTCTCTGGCCTCTTCCAGACTGTGTAAGGCCTTTATTAAAGGTACTTTCCTGTTAGAACCCCGGTCAAGGATCCTTTTCCTCCATGGGCATTACTATGGTTCTTCAAGCTTTGGTCGTTCTGCTATTTGAACCTGCTGCAACCACAGATCTTAAGTTTTTGCCTTGGAAAACAGCATTGCTAGTCGCTATCACCTCTTCTATAAGGTTCTCAGAACTGCAAGCTTTGTCTATTAAAGTTCCGTATATGATTTTCCATAAAGATATGGTTTCCCTTCGGACCAGTCCGTCCTTTCTTCCCAAGGTTGCATCACAAGTTAACATTGATCAGTCCATTAACTTGCCTGTTTTTTCCCCAAATTTTGCTAACAAAATGGAATACAGACTCCACTTGTTGGATGTTCATAGACAGTTAAGATTTTATTTACACAGGTCTAAAAACTTTTGTAAATATGATCAATTGTTTGTCTCTCTAAACTCTTTTTGGGTAAACCTATCTCCAAGGTGTCTATTGTTAGGTGGATTTCCTTGTGTATCCTTCAGGTCTATAAGGATAAAGGTTTGTCTCCTCCGGGTCAGGTGAAAGCTCATTCCACTAGGTCAATGGCTACTTTTGCGTCCTTTTGGTCTAGTGTCTCATTGGATGACGTTTGTTCTGCAGCTACTTGGTCCTCATGTCATACCTCTATCTCTCACTACAAATTGGATTTGACTTCTAGAAGGAGAGCATCCTTTGGTAAATGCAGTGCTCTGGAATATCCTCCCATGAGGGCCACCCAGGAGTTTAGTAGCTGGGGACTCTGTCCCACAGGTTGAAGACCAAATACTTCATTTGTCTTCAACCATCCCCCCTCCTTCCCCCTAACCCGATCATATGAACAGCCTGCTGGCTGCAGTTTTGGGTCATAAAGTATTCTTTCAGGTCGGGTTCTCAGTATAAGTGGCAGTAAACTTGATCTGGGGGATGGAAGGTAGTGGAGGTGTATTATGGGTAAGGGGAGGAGCTTGGAGCAGATGATAGTGAATTTGCCAGTTCAGATCTGGTACCCACAGGTTGAAGACAAATGAAGTAGAACTACTCGGATGGAATGTTATGGTGAGTGTACATAACTTATTTTTTCAGTTTTGTTGATATTACATTTGACTGTGTTTTACGGCTTGAAGTGACTCTCTTGAACCTTGTATATACTTTATCTTACACCTTACTATATTTTTTATGTAAACTTTCATAGAAATCTTTGTAATACTATAACTTGCAATACCTGTGCATAGATTCATAGGTTCATAGTCTAGTACTAAGCTAACTGCCCTTGCGAGCCATTTTAAGCCTAGCCAATTATCCCTTGGGAGACTCAAACCCTGCACCTTGTGTTTGTAAGGCAAACACCTTAGCCATTAAGCCACACTTCCAACCCTATGGGGGAGCTTTTCTCCACAGGTCTCTGCTGAAAACGGGCTTTTGTGTTAGCCCAGTCAGACATTACCCAGTTACCAAATGTAAATAAATACTGTACTGTTTTTGCCTATAGTCATTTAAAGGAAGAGTCTGAACCATGACATCCTGCCCAGGCACACACTAAAGCCTGCTTGTCCTAGCCATAACTTTAGCATAGTCAGAATATATAGCAGATTCATATAGAAGCACACTGTAGACACTTTTGTAAAGGTCTTAGTCAGGTGTTCCTATACCTTAAATCAAGCTGAGATAAGGGTTTTGGTCAGTTCTTCATGTACTTCAAATCTTGGAAGGCTAAAAACGTATTCACTGTCTGTCCCATTATAACTTGGCCAAATTCTAAGACAAAATCCAGCTTGAAATGAGAAATTAACTTGGGCTGAAAATGCATGGTAGGTATTTTGCTACAGTTTTGGCTTCAGTGGTAACTAGTGTCTTATTAGATGATAACTTTGCTTGTTTTAGATAGGTTTGTACAGGTGTGAAAGGTTTTTAAACCTTATTGACACATTGAACATTCGTAAGACAGAATGAAAAAGTAACTTCTTGTAAAGTTTACTGACCCAGATAGGTAGCTATCTGTACCTGAGACCTTAATTAGTGTTAAGAATGTGCCAAATGGTAAAGTTCCTCCTTATCGAAGGTAAATAGGCTACCTTGGTTTATAAGGTCAGACTAAGGACCTGGGGCAGGAAGCCCATAAAAGATTGTGGAGAGTCAACTGATAGGCAAACTTGCATTGTTGCTTGTACTCGCTAAAATTCTGACTTGTTTCTTGTGACAGGCTAACTGCTTGATTTCATTGCTTTTACATGGACTTTAGTCCCTCATTATTTTGATTAGCACAATAGGAATACTTCTGTCTTCTCTTTAATTCACTGGTGAGGGAGCAGCAGATGATCTTGAACAAGCTGAATCTCTGTTTGTGAAAGATGTTGATGTGGAATTTTATCTCCTTGTATTCCTCTAAGCTATCTAGCTTTCTGAAATTATTTGACCCCCACTGACTAAATATCTGACTAACACCCCTATCTAGAGCCAGCATTTCTACTTGGAGGTGGTTTGATTCTGGGCTTTGTAAACTGGGAGGTTGTCTTTCACATAGTCATAAACATAAAGCCTGGTGATCCAGGAAGCCACAATCTCTTAAAAATCTATTTTTTAGGACATTTCTCCTTGCTAGGGCATTCATTGCCCACAGCTCCCCTATCAGTTCTGCGATCATACTCTGCTGGAATAAGATTACACTCTCCATTCCTAAGGGTGTGCAGTCTCTACATTTACTTATGCACTATGTTCCCAATTGCTGACCTTATCAGTGAATCCAAATGAAATGCAAACTCCTAATTCACAGCTCCATAGATGTGATATGCGCAATGTTGTAACTGCTTTACAAGCACTTTCCAGTTCAGCCTAATAGACTCCCAGCAGAACAAGGGGACATTAAAAAACAGAGACGTCATAATGTCATAGAGCTCTGTGGTGTGGGATTTAGGTGCTGAGATGATCTCTCTTGAGAGGACCATCTTCATGGGTTAGTGTCTGTAAGAATTCACTGTAAATATCAGTACCACGTGATGAAGTTCAGAAAAAATAAAGGAGACAATAATGAATTGCGCTTGTAAGCATAATAAAGGGGTAGTGCAGATGCATCCCTATCTGCAGGATGAGGAAGGCCCCAGATGTCATTTAAATTCATTTAGTCATCCAGCCCTCGATCTTTTTTGCCAATCTCTCTGTTATGCATGTGATGTTTAATGACCCATACCAAGTTCCAGTTTACTCCTGTAAAAGTCAAGGGAAGGCTTCCAGTTTATGGACGTTCCTCATATCATGAAAGAATGAGGGGGGGTAACTCATAATCCATATATGTTCCCTAGTCCAATCTGTCCCTAGTAAGCAGAGGCTTGAACTAACACTCACGTGTCTGTTCCCATCTTTGCAAGTCGCACTGACCTCCTAATAGTGGTTATGGATGAGCAGATCTAACCCTGTCAATGCATAATATTATATTATATTACATTTGATTAGTGGCAGAAGGAGAAAGTTAGATCTAGCCTGCTCTTATAAGTGCATTTCATATCATGATTTGTCTAGATACTTCTGTAGATTTTCTCTCTGTCTCCCATTCTGGTAGTCTACTTTGTGGGTCTGTATTCTTCCCAAAAAAGAACTTTTCAGATTCAGAGAATGTCTAGCCCTTGCAGTCCACTGTTTATGCCCCCACCTTCACTCTGTCCTTCCTGTCAGGATTATCTTTTCATGTCTCCCTGACATGATCTTGTGCACCAATATCATGTCCCACAGAGTCTTCTGATCTCAGGTGAGAATAGCTGCAGCTCCTCAAGCCTCTGGTCATATCCCTTGCCTACATTTCGTAGTTCTTTTTGGTAGTTTTCCTCTGGATTCCTTCTGGTAGTATGGTGTCCCTTTCTTTGTGTGGCCTCCAAAATGCAATGTCATAGACATGGTGTGGTCTGACTAAAGCCTTGTAGAGTAGCAACATTACTTTTTTTGCTTCTGAAAAATTTCCCTCTCAGAATGCACCCATTCTTTTTTCTGCTGCTATCATAACCATATCAATCTGCTTCCTGTGGTTTAGTCCACATTTGCTCAACACCTCCAAATGCTTTTCCTGTTCTGGTGCTATGATTTCCACTCTCCCAGATAATGCCTTATACCAGGATGTGGTGACCCAAGTGCAGTAATTTGCATCAGCTAATCCCACTTAACTGTTGCTGTCATCCCCACCCCCCCAAAAAAAACTTCCTTCTGCACTTTATTGTCATCCACAACTTCTCTGGTTGGTAAAAATACATTTTACTAAAACATGTTCATTGCCTGTACCTTAATATCTATACTTGAGCTTCTAGTTTTTAATTTTTCTGTTCTCTTCTGTTTAGTCTGTTCCCACGTAGCTGTGATAACAAAACCCTTTTTACTCCATACACTTAAATATATAATATGTTTCCATCAGCAGCAGTAGCCCCCTTCCCATTTTTCTGCATGGGGTCGGGGTATCGTGTTAATTGTCGCAACACTCTCAATTCAGTGCCACACTCCTGCCTTCAACACTCATGCCTGACTGTCGCAGATCTTCTTTCACACAATCCCTCCACCTCTTTGCTGGACGTCCTCGCTTCCTCTTACTTTCTTCCTGTCTGTCACAAATCTTCCTCACCAGATTGTCTTCTGTTTTTCTACACATGTCGAAACCACCATAATCTGTTTTCTTTAATTTTTCCTGCAATTGGAGCTACTTTGGCTTCTACTCTTATGTCTTCATTTCTTTGTGTGTCATACTCTTATGTCTTCATTTCTTCGTCTGTCATACAGTGTGCATCCTCCCACCTTTCTCAGGCACTTCATTTCCATCACCTCTAGTTTCTTCACCTGTTCTGTCTTTACTGCCCAGGTGTCTGTACCATACAGTTGTACTGGTTGCACCACTGTCTTGTACACCTTACTTTTCAACTTCTTTGGCATTCTTCTGTCATAGATTACACCTGACGCTCTATGCCAGTTGGCTCCAGCCCCTCTGATTCTAGCTTTGACCTCTTCATTCAGACTACCCATCTCCTCAACTACCCAGATACTTGAAGCTGTTTACCTGTTCCATTATCTCCCCTTCTATCTCTATTTTCAGCTTTTTCTGATTTCCCCAATTTGCTGCCATTACTACCGTCTTATCTGTGCTTACTTTCATCTCGTGCGCCTTCAGATTTGCATTCCATTCCCCTATCCTTTGCTGAAGTTCTAGCTCAGAGTCTGCCTGTACTGCCACATTGTCTGCATGCAGCAGCTTTTTTGATCCGTCCCCTCCAACCTGTTTGCTAATATAGTCCATCACCAGTATGAACAGCAGTGGGCTCAGAGCTGAACCCTGATTTACAACCACTCCCACTGGGAACCCCTCTGTGAGCCCGAATACTGTTCGTACTTGAGTCATTGGGTCCTTGTAATAGCCTTATAATGCAAAACAAATGTTGCAGTAAACCATGCATTCACTGACTCAGCAATACTCATAGGTTTACTGCAACATTTGTTTTGCATTATAAGGTGCTTCAAATATTCCACAGCACTAAAATTTCCTTATCTAGATTTATCAAGTAAAAAAAAAATCACCTGCAAATATCGCCTCATTAGTTATAGCCTTTACTTTGTGAATCTCTTATTTTCTTTCTAACAGCTCTAAATATAAAGTAAATAATAGAGAAGGGAGCAGGAGCTCCCCTGCCTGTGTCCTCCATTCAAACACAGCTTGCCAGAGAGAAACGTTTCCACCTTAATCTTTTCCTGTAACCGTTTATATATACTTCTTACTAACTTTATCACTGTATCAGAGAATGCAAATGCTATCATTGCTCTACTCATAAAATCACAGCTGACTCTATCAAATGTTTTCTCTTCATCAAGCCTCGCCAACAAAATATGTATTGTCCTGCACCCCGGTTCCATGTGGATTATCATTGTTCTATTAATGTTGTCAAACGTTTGGCTCCCCTATGCAAACCACGTCCATCAGTATTAGTTACCTTTTTGACATTCTCTTAGCTAATATAGGCAACACTTTTATAATCATGGTTTAAAATCAAAATGGATATGTATGAAGTCAGACCTGCGGCCCATTCCTTTCTTTACTGTCTTCCAGTAATGCCACCACTGCTGCTTTTTTCCAAGATGCTGGTACTATCACCACCATTTTGAAAATGTTAAATAAAGCCTTCCAGATCTATTTCTTCCATCCTAACTTTCAAATTTCTCAAGAATACAGACTGTTCTGAGGACTTCCCTGTTGATTTATTTAATACATTGCTATTTTTATTTCATCTCTTCTTCTCTTAGCTATTAACTGTTGAGCCTCGTCCTTGGTTTAACTAAGCCTTCCATAAATAATTCCATTTATGCCTCTTCTTGGTTTCCCATTTCTCTGATTTATCGTAATGTTCATACATAAAATTTACAACATTTCTAATGTTTCTGTAGGATCTCTGGTTATTTTTCTTGTCATAAGCTCCCTAAATGTGACTGCAGTTCTCTCTGTCATCTGTTTCTTATGTCATGCTAAAAGGTTTTGCATTCTATTATCTTTAAAAATAACTGCTTAACAGTCTGCTTTCTAGCTCATGTATATTGTCCAGGAACCCATATCTTTCCTTTGGCACTCTGCAGTTGCTGCATGTGTTCTGTGTGATTTCCCTTCTTGCAATACTTTAACCTTTGTCAACCACTCTAGCTAATTCCTCTTACATATTTCTCATCTTCTTCTTTCAGCTGCTCCCATTAGGGGTCGCCACAGTGGATCAACTGTTTCCATTTCTTCCTGTCCTCTGCATCTTGCTCTGTCACACCAGCCACCTGCATGTCCTCTCTCACCACATCCATAAACCTTATCTTAGGCCTTCCTCTTTTCCTGTTACCTGGCAGCTACATCCTTAGCATCTTTTTCCCAATATGCTCTGCATCCCTCCTCAGCACATGTCCACACCTATGTAATTTTGCCTCTCTGGCTTTGCCTCCAAACCTTCCAACCTGGGCCGATCCTCTAATATACTTATTCCTAATCCTGTCCATCCTCGTCACACCCAGTGCAAATCTTAACATCTTCAACTCTGCCACGTCAAGCTCTGACTCCTGCCTTTTTGTCAATGCCATGTCTCCAACCCATATAACATAGCTGGTCTCACTACCCTCTTGTAGACCTTCCCTTTCACTCTTACTGGTACTCGTCTGTCACAAATCACTCCTGACATTCTTCTCCACCCACTCCATCCTGCCTGTACTCTTCTTCATCTCTCTTACACACTCCCCATTATTCTGAACTGTTGATCCCAAGTATTTAAACTCATCCACCTTTGCCACGTTTACTCCCTGCATACTCTCCATTCCTCTATCCTCCCTCTCATTCACACACATATATTCTGTCTTAGTCCTGCTGACCTTCATTCCTCTTCTCTCTAGAGCATATATCCACCTCTCCAGGGTCTCCTCCACCTGTTCCCTGCTCTCACTACAGATCACAATGTCATCTGCAAACATCATAGTCCACGGGAACTCCTGTCTGATCTCGTCTGTCAACTTGTCCGTCACCATTGCAAATAAGAAAGGGCTCAGAGCTGATCCTTGATGTAATCCCACCTCCACCTTAAAATGCATCCGTCACTCCCAACGCAGACCTCACCGCTGTCACACTACCCTCGTACATATCCTGCACCATTCTTACATACTTCTCTGACACTCCCGACTTCCTCAT